>NW_022436997.1:4346701-4447700 GCF_009761245.1 Sapajus apella
AAAAAAAAAAAAAAAAAAAAAAAAAAATCATGTGTTCTGAACGTTGGAAAAAAGACATTGTTTTCAAGCCCTTCAATCTCTTTTTTAAAATATGAAATGCAGTGGAGACAGTGTTGATTAGGATGCCAAGATTCTTAATTTCTGTCCTAATTGTTGCTAATTCTCTGTGTGATTTTGGGACTGCTACTTTTGAAACTTACTTTTTTGTTTCTTCTTTAAAATGAGAGGTTTGTATAAACTAAACATATAATTAATATCTTATTTAGTATTTGTATTTAGTAACCCACACTAATTTTTATTACTGGCTCTGCAAATATACTGAGAGTTAATTTTGACAAACTTCAGTCAAGTCTACCAAGTAATTAATCAATCTGTTGCAAGGATGGAGCCCTGGTGGAGAACCTCTACTAGGACAGTATGAAGGAAAAATGTGGTGTTGAAGCTCCAACACAAAGTCCCCACTAGAGAACTGCCTAGTGGAGCTGTGAGAAGAAGGCCACCATCCTCCAGACCCAAAAATAGTAGACCCACCAACAGCCTGCACTGTGCACCTGGAAAAGCCACAGGCACTAACTGCCAGGCTTTGAAAGCAGCTGCAGGACCATACCCTGCAGAGCCACAGGGACAGAGCTGCAAAAGTCCTTGAGAGCCCACCCCTTGCATCAGTGTGACATAGATGTGAGGCATGGAGTCAAAGGAGATTATTTTGGAGATTAAATATTTAATGACTGTCCGCTGGGTCTCAGGCTTGCATGGAGCTTGTAGCCCCTTTGTTTGGGCCTATTTAATCCCCTTTGGAATGGGAGTATTTAGCCAATGCCTGTACCTTCATTGTACTGTGGAAGTACCAACTTGTTTTTGGTTTTTACAGTCTCACAGGCAGAAGGGACTTGTCTCAAATGAAAATTTGGACTGTGGACTTTTGAGTTAATACTACAATGAGTTAAGACTTCGGGGACTGTTGAGAAGGGTTAATTGCTTCTTGCAATGTGAGAAGGACATGAGATTTGGGAAGGGGCAGGAGTACCATTGTATAGCTTGAATTTCTGTCCCTAGCCAAATCTCATATCAAATTGTGATCCCCAGTGTTTAAGAACGGGCCTGGTGGGAGGTGATTTAGATCACAAGGGTGGGCTTCTTCCTTACTGTTCTCATGATAGTGAGTGAGTTCTTACACCATCTGGTTGTTTAAAAGTGTATGGCACCTCTCCCCTCTCTTTCTTCCTCCTTCTCTGGCCATGTAAGACATGCCAGCTTCCCCTTCACCTTCTGCCATGATTGTAAGTTTCCCGAGGCTTCCCAGCTGTGCTTCTTATACAGCCTGCAGTACTGTGAAACAATTAAACCTCTTTTCTTTATAAACTATCCAGTCTCAGGTAGTTCTTTACAGCATTACAAGAATAAACTAATATACCACCCTATCAGGATAACACATATATACTCTCCTTATTTATGCCCTGATATTTTAGTTCTGTTTTCAGGAAAATAACCATGATTCCAAGACAAAGAGATATTGGGAAGGCATTAAGTTAATAGTTAGGACTAGAGATACAAAGTTTATCTAGACCATGTTATCCTTGACTGATACATGCAATCTTGTTCCTCTAATTTCTCCCTAAATGCTCTTCTGCCTGACTCTTGTGCTCACACAGACCAAGCAGCCATTGTTTCCAAACTGTACCCTTATCTCCTAGCTGCCTGAAGTCCAGCCATGAGTGTACTTAATGACTTTCTCTGCAATTGCCTGACAATTACAGGAGCATCAATGTTATTGCCCTAGCTGATCACTGAGTGAATGGTCATCAAGAATGTTAGCCCTATTCCAGAATAAACCAAATAGTAAAAACTAACTGAGGTCTAAAATGTCAAAGCTAAAATCAACAAGTTGCCTCAACAGCTAAGTATCTTGTGTTCTTTTTTGGCTGTTGACCAAGAAGAAGAGTCATCTGTGACAGGCAGAAAGTGCAAGGGAATATTTCAGGCAGGGTAAGCAGGTACTCAGGGGTTAGAGCTGCACAATGATGGATTCAATATTCCTGCAAAAAAAATACAGACTTTTGTTTAAAGGCAATAAATCACTTTTGTTTATGTAAAAATGGAATGAACTTTAAAAAAAAAAACATTAAAAAGAAGAGTTTTTTTATTCATAGCCATCCAGAAGTGAGGACTGGGCTCATATTTTTAATACACTCTCTGTGGACCTTAAATAGACATAACCGTAAACTAAGGTATACAGTAAGTCCTCACTTAACATTGTCAATAGATTTTTGAAAAATTTGACTTCAAGTGAAACAACATACTGCATTAAAGAAACAATTTTACCATAGGCTAACTGATATAAACAAGAGTTACGTTTCTATAACATACATTCAAAAACCTATAGTCAAATTTAAATGAGTACTGTAGTCCCTAGTGATGTGTTGCAGGGTTCAATATTCAGTTCGACTTTTTTTTTTTGCATATGGTATTTCATTTTTTAAAAATTGTAGTTGATATAATAACTGCACATACTTAAGGGTACATAGTGATTTTGTTTGACTTAATGTAATGTTGTGGTGGTGCTCGTGGTGATAGTGGTGGTTTCTGCTTATTGGAATGGTTATTCCAATTTTGACTGAGAAGCTTTTGAGAAGCAAAACTAAAAGAGATAGTGACAGTCAAAGTCAGCTCTAACAATTGCCAATTGGCAAAATTTGGCCAGTTATTAAAGCACTGGTAGGTTGAATTCAACATTGGTAAGAGTATTTATACCAAGGAAATGTTCAAACACAGTAATCAGTGATTTTTTCTCTTATTTGTTTTTCTTTTCTCTATAGCCAGTTGTTAAACATCTATCAACATACAACTGGATAAAATCTCCCATAAATCTTATAAGCCAAATCAGTATAAATTATGATAAGCATCAGAGGAAAAGCGTCTCACCTATATCTATTTTCTCATTCATGGTTTCAGAGGATAATCTTTACCACCTAGAACTCTAGATTAATTCTGGTAATAAAAGCAAGCCTTCATAAAGAACTTGGCTCACAGTGAGCTGAGGAACAACAAAAGAAGAGTTAACATGAAGTGTGAAATGGTTATGAATACTGAGCACCATTTATTTTAGCTGAAAGCACATAATTTATGAAGAATGAACAAAAAGGGAAACGTCATCACTTTTCCTCCAGTTAATAAAGCCCTACACTTCCTCTGTCTCCAAATGCTTTGTTCAGTGAAGTTCAGATGATATAAAAAAAATTCTGATCCAGCTATTCTATCCAGAAGTCTTGTTAAAAGCTTAAGAATCTTTTCTTAGATTAAACCTAACTTCAAAAGCATAAGTTATGGTCTCTGTTTGTCACTGTGAGAGAGATTTAAGTACTGCAGAACTAAGAGCTTAGAGTGAATGTTCTTTTTTACTTCCCAAAACACATTTTTTTCAGGACAACCCCATGGAGAAGCCCATATAGAGGCATTAAGAAGAGTAACTTTTGCATTTTGTACATATGTTATGGATCTCAACATTTCAGGATGAGATTGCATGGTTTTCTTATTAATCTGGGGGATTTGTCACAAAATACCAAAATGTGGCTCATTTATTTCTCATTTTCTTTTTATTTATAGGTCTGGGTGATGGTTTCTTGCTGTGGGGATTTGCATTCTCTGGCATTAGTCAAGGTCAAAGTACAGAGCCTTTGTGTGCATTCTAAGCCCTTTCAAATGTGTGTTCATGCCCCAGTGTGCTGCATTAAAAAAAGATACCTTGTTCAGAATCGACCCACAGCCTCCTGCATTTTGTTTGTCTTCTATTAAAGACTAAGTAGCTACATTTCATTTCAAATTCCACATAAATGCTTTCAGAATAGCTTAAATCTAGAGCTGAAAACAGGAAAGGTATTAGATGGCCTCCCAGAATCCTTCCTTGTTCCTCAGTTTTCGGCACTGCAATGGCCTCCCATCCTGTGTGCACACAGCTGTTCTGACTCAGTACTGAAGGTTGCAGGCTCTCCGGCCTGCACTCTATTCCTTTCTCCGTATCTACGTACCAGGTGGTTTTGTATCCCTACCTCCTGTCTCCACACCTAAACTTTTTCTCAATAAAGTTGCTGATAAATTGTGTGTGCCTGTGTGTGTGTGTGTGTGTGTGTGTGTGTGTGCATCTGTGTAGTATGCATATGTGGGAGAGATTGTGAACATATTGATCTTAACAATATCCAGTTAAGGTAATACAAAAATCTATTGACAGTCAGGATAATGGCCATAAAATGGATTTTAGGCACTGGCATTGTTAAATTCTTTGTAAATTCCTTGGGTTAAAAATAGGTAATTTACTGAGCATCTTTAGGCCTGCTGCCCTATATGTAAAGTTGAGAAAATAATGGTTACCACCTCATAGGTTTGTTCTGAGAATTAAATTATAAAATGTATATATCCCTAAAGCACTTGTTCTGGTATATAGAAACTCTGCCTCCACAACCCCCACAAATGCAAATAATATTTTGGCTGTTGCTGAATTACCTGTGTCTTGAAAGGATCAGCTCACTATAAGAAAGCAGGATATTAAATTCAGACACAGCCTCCACTAACCTCAACCACAAAGACAAAGAAGCAGCCTGAGGCATGCAACATTTTTCACCAGGGAGGAGGCCTGGATGCTCAGAGCAAATAATTATGAAAGAATTGGAGGTCAAAATGAAAAACTGGCCCTATGCTCCCTGGCTGATCTCTGATTTTCTTCTCTTTACTCATTTCGGTTTTCCTAGCTGTACAACATAACCTGATGCCTTTAGGGCTAGCAAATCAACATAACCAAAATATTTGCAGGCATATAATTTTTTCTTCATTCTTCATTCTTAGATTTGAGCACAAATTCAACACATGGACCCAATAAAAGTTTTTCAGAAAAAAAGAAAGACATTTTCTACATTAGATTTAGTTATTAATTACAGGACACCTTGATTTCAGAGACAAACAATTGTAGAAAACAGGAGTACTTTTCAGAATCAAGGACTATGGTAGTCAACTGAAAATTAGTTTCAAGACTGTGAGACCCACTCTTCTCACCAATTCTCTCTCTCCTTTACCAGTTTTTAATAGTATTTAGATTGGTTTATAAAAATCCTGTATGTCAGATAAGCCACTTTCTGGATAGTGTCCAGAAAGTCAGCTAAGGCACAAATCAGAAGCTCAGTTAAGGAAGTGAGAGAACAAAGACTCAGAGCCAGGTAAGATCTGGGCTTCTAAAATCTATGCATATGGACAGACAAGTGACATGAGGACCAACAATGGGACTTTTTAGTTCCTATGTTTGAGCCAAAGATCTCTCCACAACCATTCTAGAATAACATCAGTGCGTGGAGCATTAATCATCTGATAGAGAAGACAATAGTGTGATGGGTTGGCTAGCGGAATAGCTAGCTTGAAGTAAGGGCAGAGGTCTAGAAGAATCAGTCATGTCATGTTACTTTAGCACTGGTGATGTGATCAGGGTTAAGCCTTGAACTGCTGGGAATTTCAGAATCACAATTTGAGAATGCGTTGGTACCCAGGCATGGGGCAGCCAACTTTATGAACCTGCAGGACAGAGACTCAGGTGGCTCATTAGTATGGTGGGTATCACAGTTATAATTGTGAAGGGACAGAATAATGGCTTCTGTGGGAGGCTGAGTTTGCCTCCCCATCCCCATGGCCACTCCTTTCCCTTGCCCTCTCAGAGGAACAGCTACCTCACCCATAAGCATCTCAACAGCTATCTCTTCCCTGTAAGTATCACTACGTAGCTATATTCTGAATGTTTCTAATTTCAGTTGTGTTCCAACAAACCATCTATAAGTCCAGCTGAATCTCTGTAGAGAGCCAGGCAACCTCTGACACTGAGTCAAAGAGGACCTCGCTCTCAAATTGTAGGGTCCTTCTGTCCTACTGACAAGTCTCCATGAGTTCCCTTCATGTGAGACATGGTTCCTTGCATCATGTGGGTGTGAGGCAAGATATATGCAAATGGATCAGAGTAGCATGGGAACACTGGGACCTGAATCTTATCAGTATCCAGGATGTTATGAAAATCCCATTATGAAATATAGGAAGAACAATAAAATTGATTTCAGTTAATAAACATGTAGATGTCTTGTGTCCCTTTTCGTTAACTCTAAAAATTACTTTCCCAGAACCATATTTCTACATTTTTACATTTAATGAGTCAAATACAGTCTCAAAACTTAAAAACAAAAGAATGCTTTCTATAAAGGTACACTTACAAACATGCTTGAGAAGAATCATATATTAAAATATAGCAGAATACATGCCACTGTAGAAACATGCATGGGGTATAGCAGGAGCCCAGAGGAAGAGGATAAGGTCAAACCAGGCAACAGATGGGAAACAGGGAAGACTTCACAAGGTGGGTAAGCCTTGTGAAGTCTTGAGAGACAACCAGAAATTAGGCATAGTAAGATTCTAGGCAGAAGAAACAGCATAAGAAAGACAAGAGAATATATAGAAGTGTGCGTGTGTGTGTGTGTGTGTGTGTGTGTGTGTGTTGTGTTTACATGCCTGGGAATGCCTGCTTTCACCCTCCTTCTGAAGTTAGTGCAATCAGTCATGTACACTGCCCAGATGTGAATAACTTTAAACTCAACATGTTCTCTGTACCAGAGGTTTTGCTCTCCATGCCTAATCTCCAGTGACAGAATCAAAAGTCTTTGTTCTCCAACAAAGGAAGCTCAGACACCCATATCAGATGGGAGTCATGCATTTGGTGGAGAATTACAACAGCCCTTATAAAGTTACCTACTCTAGAAACAAAAAAGGCTCTGCCTTTGTTTTGGCAATATTGCCAGTTCCCAAGATGGCACACAGCTAGGAGGCTGCTTCCTGCCGCAGAGAGAGCATCCAGTACTCACCGACCATGTGGCTTCTCTCCTGCCCTGGCCAGGCTCCAGGCTATTTCCCTCTGTGAAACATGCTGCTCGTGACATAACTGGGTCATCCTACAACCACAATGTGATGCTTCTGGGGAACAAGCCAATCTTCTGCCTTCCCCAGCCTATTCATTGCTCAATGGGTCAGTCAGTGGTATGGTAAGTGGCCAGAGCCAAGCAACAATGATGGTAAGGGGTACCATGGAAAATCCTGATTTCAACTCCTTTCAGACGTCCATGACCCTCAGAACCAAAAGGTAATTAACTCTCTTTGGCCACTTTTTTTTTTCCTTATGAAATAATATTACCCTCTACGTTGTTTTGCAAGGAAATAGTTACAACCTGGATTAGTAGCAGCACAGGACAGAACATGACCCTATACACTAGAGGTCTGAGTTCTAGTACTTCAGAAGAGCTGAAGCACTACAATTGTGCTTCACTTTGGAGAAGCCACAATCTCTGCATCTGTGGTTCTTCCTCAGGCCAATAATGATGCCTGTTCTTCCTGGCCTGCAGGGACTACTACTATCAAAGGGATTAAAGCCTTCTCAAAAACTTTAAAATGATAAATAATGCTAAATCAAGCTAGGAAATTTTTCATGCTGAGAATTTGTGGAGACCAGTGAGAGCAAGCAAGCTCATTTTTGTAGGCAGGTGGGTCGATTGCAGCTGTCACACTTTCCATCCCTGCAGGATATGCTGCCTAATTTAGAAGGAAGTTTGGAATCAGAGAAGTTCAGTTCACTCCACCTAATACTAAATATTCATTGAGAACCTATCATGCACAATGTACTGTGCTATATGTTTTAATTTTAGTGATTTGTTCAAGGTCAGGGGGCTGGTTAGTGTAGGGTTAAGCTAGATGCCCTCACGCCCAGCTGTGTTATCCATCATTCCATTTCCATCACGTGTTCTGGAGCAACCATTTTCAGTTGGGCAAATAACATGGACTTTATCTGTGTTATGTTTACGATGCTTTAATTGGAACCTCCAAATAAAGCACAACAGATTTTCCAGAAATATTTTATTAAATTTCACTTAATTTAAGGAAGGGAAAGTACATTAGTGGCACCAAGACTTTTCCAAAGAGAAAAAGAATATCTGGGAAACGCAACTGGATTCCTAAGATAAAGCAGCAGGAGAAAGAACAGCACACAGTGCCAACACAATCAACACATAAATAATTCTGCAATTATTGGCACCTCCAAATTCACTGGCTGTCATCCTAAAAGAAAACGAAGTCAAACCAGAGGTCCAGCAATATGAACCGAATGATCATCTGCCACTTATCTCATCACATCAGTGCTGCCCATTACAGGGAAGTTCTCTCTAAGCTGTATCCACCCAGATGTAGCCCTAACCACAAAGAAATAAAGAAAGGGAAAGAAATTTGGCTCTTGTCACAGAGTATGTCATGATGATTTATCAACCTGAAATATAGTTTAATCTGCATAAAAATGGAGTCCTGCAGACTGACTGGGATTAATAGGCTTCAGCTCTAATTCCTCCTGGTGGTCTCATTTAAATAGGCCATTTATCACTGTGACCTCTTTTGATAATAGCCTTACTGTAATATTTAATTTCACATTAATTCTGTTGTAACTTAGCCAATGTTCATTTGCAGAAAATCACTAAAGAATCAGCTCTGCCCCTGACCCCTACCTTTATCAACATCCTCATGAATGCCAAAACAATTGAAAATGGTCAATTCCCATATTTGCTAAATGCACTGGTCAAGAATCATAGGTGTTTTGGATAGAAAAGGGCATAACAAAAAGTAGACATTAACAAAGAACCTTTACCTAGACAATGAGGCAATAAATTTATTTTGAGCCAATTAAGACATAAAATACGTCTCCATTGCAGAAATTCAGGTTAACAGGTCAATTGGCACACATTATTTGATTTCTATTTGTGCTAGGGTCTGGCGAAATCATCTATGTGACTCTTGCTTCTTGACCAGAACATTCCTGGTCCTGAGGGATATAATGGATTATAATAAATTCAGTTCAATTCATTACAATGTTATATGTTTACAGAGCATGTATTGTTGCCCTCTCTAGGTTATGAAGTTAGCATATAGCCATCCTCAGGAGGCTTAAATATGCATGGTGGATAAAGGATTGTTTATGCCATAACTGGTTCATGTTATAACTAAAACTAGTGTTTCAATTGGCTTGGCCAGGAGTGGGATGCAAGCCTTTAAGTCATTCTGAGTAGTCAGCAGCACACTAAGGTACAAGAGGTAGGAAGGTCACACCTAAAACTGTATGGACAGTCAGTAAAAAAAAATACAGATTGCTGCATCTGGAAAATCTTTATATTAAGTTTAAATCTAGACTTCCAGGCAAGAATAACCTAGGGAGAGAGATTTTTCTCTCTCCCAGAAAGAGCTCAAGACATTCTTACTAGATCAAGTGCAGAGGGGATTCACAATGGGCACCTGAAGATGATGTAAAAGCTCTCTGCTAAATGGACGAATGTGTCCCAGTTGTTCTGGGCTGGCAGCAGTTGGGAAGATGGTCCCAGCATTTGTTTTAGATATAAAAGATATTCACCATTGTTATTCAATGTGTTATTTCTCCTCTTCCTGTAGCTTCGTCTTTTTCAATAATATGCATATATGATAATAAAAGTACCTTATTTTTAGAATTTAAAGATTATGTTAAAGATTATTAATTCAATTCTAAGAGACAGTAGTACCCATAAAGATCAAATAAAATAATTTGCTAATAGTTGCAGATAGAAGAGCTGAGCAATGACAGGGCCCAGGCCAGAATCCACATCTCTTGATGATTGGCCCACTGCTCCTTCCACCTCCCATGCCCTCATATACTACCTTCAACCATCTGTCACTATGAGTGGTCATTTGGGTCAGAGCTCTGTTAAGGAGTGAGCTAGATGGACAGCTGCCTGGGAGCCAATTTGTATGGTACATTAAAATAAGTTCCTCCTTCCTCATCTTAACTATTTCAGTAATACCATTTTGAAAGGATATCAAATTACTAGTCTACCAAGGGTACCCACAACTCTAATCCCTTTAACTGATGTAAAAGAAAGTTATGCTTTATAACCAGGAGTTATACACAATCAGAAACAAGAGACTTTCCCTTGAGCTTGTAAGCTATGGCATACTATGCCGAGACACCTACAAGATCAAGGGAGCATTGTGGCAAAGTTGAGGGTTAACTCCTTTTCCTAAATAATTATTTAACAATATTTCTCTTTTTTCTTATATCTCCCAACAGCATTTCCTTCCCAGACCCTTAATCTTAAATAATGACCTTGCTTTTTGTTTCCCTAGGAGAAAATATGAACCAATTGGAAATTATCTTCCACATACCCACCACCAAATCTACAAAGCTGCCTACATTTGTGCCCATGTATCATAAAAGAACAATGGGAAAACTGCCTATACTTCCTGTCTTACGCCAACTCAGATGCTCAAAGATGTAGCTCCTGAAGTCACCCCTTCTCTATTACATCAACAAGGTTTACTTCTCTACTGGATCATTTCCATTAGTAATTCAACATGCTCAGTATGATACCAATTTACAAAACTATCTCTTGAACCCATATCCCTCTCCTAATGCCTCATTTATCTTTTCCTTTACAGCAAAACTCCTGGAAAGAGTTGTCTATACTCCCTGTTTTTGTTTAACCTTCTTGATTTTCTCTTATACTGTCCTCAGTCTGATTTTCAAACCCATCACTTCACAGAAATAGGTCCCATCAAGATCACAATGATCTTTACATTGCCCAAATTTATCTTCGGTTCTCAGTTACCATCTTATATAACTTCTTGTAGAGTTTGTCACAGTGCCTCATTCCTTCTTTCTGGAAACACTTCCTTCACTTGGTTTCTAAGACATCACTCCCTCATGGTTTGCCTAATACTATACTGGCTGCTCCTCAACTTCCTCTGTTGATTGCTCCTAATATTTTTCAACCTCTAAATGTGGGAGTCCCATGGCTCAGTCCTTGGACTTCTTTAGTCTCCACCTACACTAACTACCTATACAATCTCATTCAATCAAGTGGCTGGCTACAAGATACTACATAGATCCAAAAATTCTCCCAGACTGATAGTTCTAGTTATTAATTTATTTCCTTTCTTCAAATCTGTTCTTAAATGTTACACTGACAAAGAAGTCTCCCTTTATAACCCTATATAAAATAGCATCCTGACCACCCTTCCCTGCCCTCTTTATTCACCTTACCCTCCAAATTCCAGACATATCCAACAACATACTGGACAGCCTTATTTAAATGTCTAGTAGGCAGTTCAAACTTAACACATCTAAATCCTAACTCTTGACATCCTCCTCTTAAAGCATGGTTTTCATCAGTTCTACTCTTGTCAGTAAATCACAATTCTATTCTTCTCCATTTTCTCAGTCCAAAATTATTTTTAATTATCTTAATCTCCAAGTCATTCTTACACCCAATCTGTTACTATCTTTGACTCCAACTCCAAAATACATCCAGAATCTCCATAGTACAACTCCAGCCACCATTGTCTCTGATCTGGGCTAATTCAGTAGTTTCCCAACTAGTCTTTACAACCTTGTCCCTCACCATGTGTTCTTCACATTGTAGCTAGAGTTACAGTTTTCAGTGAAGATCGTGTCACCCTTCTGCTCAAAAACATCTGATGACTCCTCAATGTCATTCAAACCAAAAGCCAAAGTCCTGACAAAGCCCTAAAGGACTTTACATGATCTTCCTCCACTACCTCAGTGATGTGATTGAGCCTTTAAAGAAGTACATCTGAGGCAGAAAAAATGGCCTTCCTGGGTGAAAAAGAGAATACCAAGCATGTGGGAAGTAAACTACACAGTACTAATCATTGAGTCCCACAGAGGTCTATTTTATAAGCTAAAGAATTTAAATGCAGAAAATGACAGCTAATTTTCAGAAGCCTAAAACTGGTACATAAATAGGGACTTTATAGTAACTCATCATAATGCCACTTTTATTTCTGAAAACAAGAGCACATATCAGAAAAAACTTAAATCTTCAAACGCTTTTAAATGAAACCATCCTCAGGGCAGTAGGAAATTACCAAGATGGATGAGAATTTCCATTCCAGATTTTCAGCATGGCATGAAAAGTCACAGAAATGCAAGAGCAGACATTTAGGTTTGAAAGGTATTAACTTACTCTGCAGTAAATTTTAATGCTTTTCTTGTTTTTATTTATTCTTGATTTAAGGAGTTTCTTATAATTGTTTAACTTCATCAATAATTATCTAATTTTCATAGCGGTCCTAGTATGCACAGAAACTCATAATCTTCAGGGAAGGTACTACCTTAGAAAGTTTATGACACCCCTCCCAAAAAAAAAAACAAATAAAAAGAATTAGTGATGTTACTTCTGACCATTTACCCTTCGTAGAAGTCATATTATAATAAAATATTCTTATCCACTCATATTCACTTCAAGTTTATCTTGAATTTGGAGAAATAAAGTCTCATCAGCTGTTATGATTATCTAGTCATACTTGGACACGTTAAGTACCCAAAGCATAAGATAATAACATATTGACTTGCATTGTGCATGTGCTATTATATTTATTATCCAATTTAACCACCCTCACCAACATGTAAGATATTGTTTATCATTTCATTTTATAGATGAGGGATCGGGACTCAAAATGTTAAAGTTTCACAACAAAAGGCAACCAGGAAGTGATAAGAGAGCTACGATATATACTAATTTTCAATCTTGGAATAATTTTCACTGTGCATCTGCTGGCAGAAGGCCTTTAATCTGTTCTCTAACCCACCCTTCTCATTTTATACAATTTGTAATTATAGGCCCATTCTTAGGAAGGCAAACATATTCAATTATGTTTTACACAAATGTGCATCAGTTAAATGAGCATTTATTTTTAGCAAAGAAAGTTAAATATCTGCAAATGATCAGATACTTAGCAGTCATAAAAAATGTTGATTCTTGACTAATTATTTGACTAAATTAAATTTTTCAAATTATCTTCACACCACTTTGAGGTCTAAGCATAAAATCAGCTTAACATACCTTCAGGAGCTTACTGTCAATGTGGAAAAGACCCAGAGTATAGCTTCTCTCGCCAATGCCTGGGAAGCCCTCCACGTACCTTAGTAGAGCAAAATCCCTACCCATCTGACAGATAACCTCTGATCAAAACTTCTCTATAGCAAATAAATTAAACAGTCATAATTCCTTTATGACTACTGGAATTTTTTTATTAATTTAGCTAAATCAGCTTTTATAATCTTTTAAGCAGTTTAAAGCTTTTAAGAGAAACTGACATATGAAGTTTTAAAATATTTAATTAAGTTTTCAATCAATGTTTAAATATTTGGAGAAATTTGTTATGTTCAAAATTTTTTATTTATTGTGTAAGTGGATGTAAATATTTCCAAAATTATTGTTTAAAGATTGCAAAGATGGTACATCCCTCTAACATGTTTCAAGCTGTACCTCCATAAAAGCACAAGAATGTGTTTAAAAACAATTGTCAAATTTCGTCTTTGGTTTACATAGAGAAATGAAGAAAGAGATTTAATTCAAAAGAAGAAAAAGAAGAAGTTAGCTACAATTCCCACTTTATGGCATAAACATATGGTGAACACAGGAAATTTGTAATAGGAAAAAAAAAACCTTGGATAATCTAAACCAATACATAACATCATGTATGTATTACTTTTATATAGATGCTGCAGACATTTAATTATGACTCTAAACTTGTTTACTAACTTACTTATTTATCTCTGCTGATCTCCTCCGAAAAATGTGATTTTTCCCCTTTTCGTTCCTTGCATATGAGATTTCAAGTCCTGGTTGCCTGTGGAACAGTACCATTTCTGTTACAGAACCCTTCACTTTTCTCATCACTAGGGCTCTAAATTCCAAAATTATCTTGAACTTATTTTTCTTCAACTATCATGATAGATACCATATCTGGTCTTTTATTCATTCCCTCCTACATTTGGTTCCATTTACAATGTCATCATCCAATTTCAAACCTATATCATTCCATGCTTTATTAGTTCAGCCATATGTCATTCAGCTGCCTTATCTTCTACCTCCTCTTCCTCTAGTTCATCGTATGTGGTATCACAGTAGATTATCCTTTAATACAATTGTATACTAACCATTCCACAATCAAAATAATGATCCTTCTCTCCTACTGCATTCAATACACCCATTAGGTTTATATACTCAGTTTATCAATCGAGAAATATTGTCTTCTCCTAATCACTCTTTACTTCCCCTATTTATGTCTCCTCCTCAATGTATACTGAGATATTATACGAATTCCTACATGTATGCCTTTACTCAGGTCATCTCACAGTCTGCCTAGTCCCTTGCCCCATGTGCATTGCAACCCCCACAGCTGAAGCCATTCAGCCCTCTGAGGACTAGAGCTTTAACTCCTGACCACAAGGCAGTTGAAACATAAGACTTTTAGATCTGCATTTCCAAAGTGATTTAGTTGCATGATAATTCTGTGAGTGGTTAATAGGCATAGGCATATCATACACACACACACACACACACACACACACACACACACACACACGATCCACAGTTAAAGATGAGTTTGGGAAATATTGGGTGAACCAAAGTCAAAAACTCATATTTGTCTTTTCTGAAAAATTGAACATGCCACCATACAATGTATTGTGTATGACTGTACTCTGCCAGCACACAAAGTAGGAAGTATGTGGAAAATTACAAACTTGATTAATGTTCTCATAATTTATCCCTAGCAATGGAGTCTCTCTTATTACTTGGAACATTTATATACATACTGTGAAACCTGAATGTACCCTGGCTTCTTTGGAACTGGGCCTTAGCCTTATGCTCATACCCACTTTCAAAAACAAGGGTCCTGCTGGGAACATCAGTAATCCTGGTTGTATCCATGCTACAAGATCCTCAAACTTATGGATACTCACTACTTATCTATGGAGACTTTCTTTTTATACTTACTGTTGGGACTCTGACCAAGTTTGGTTCAGATTTATTACTACACCCCTTTCTACTTTTACCTCTATTTTGGAAAATCCCAATCATTTACTTTACAAATTTAAAGTGTTGATTACAAAAATATCTGGGTAACAGACTATGGGTTTCTTAGTTTTAACCATCTCTATTATTAGAAAATCAGATAAAATATATACCTCATTCATAAAGGGCAGATAATCTCTTTTTGAACATGAAAGAGTTTGCTCATTAATCACACCAGACAGTTAGAAAAGATTATATCAGTGGTCTTTTACAGCTGTGACAAAAAGATTCTATAAATTGTCAATTCTAGTTGCACATTATTAGCTATTTTTGCAATGTGGGATCTCAGTCAGTTCTAAGATATGAATCTCATTGCCTGGGTAGTTCTATCTCTCTTGGGCCATGTGACTCCTGAAACCTTCACATTAAACAATGATAATAACCTTAATAATAAAAGAAACCTCTGTGGAGGGTAAGAATTTAAAATGAGAAAATATCAATAGCCTTGACTTTGAAAAAAACACAACTACACAAATAATTTCATGAGAAATCAATTTATCAATACCCATTGAGTCATTAGCTTATGAATAGAAAGGAGGCAGAGTGAGAGGCCTTTCAACCAGATATGAAATGAGTACAGGCTTTCAGAGAGGAGACTAGAGATGAGGATCTCCATTAGGAAAAATAAG
The DNA here is from genome assembly GCF_009761245.1 of Sapajus apella. Lineage (NCBI taxonomy): Eukaryota > Metazoa > Chordata > Mammalia > Primates > Cebidae > Sapajus > Sapajus apella. Next base: position 4,362,291 of record NW_022436997.1, read on the forward strand.
GTTGGACAGGTAGAATGGGGTCAGATAACATAGCCAGGCAAGTTTCATTTCTTAATTTCTTTTTCTTTTTGTCCTTAAAAACTCCTTTTCTTAGAAAATAAATTCTGTCACTACAGGCAACATTTTCATCCCCAGTCAGAGCTCTTTTGCAAGCCCAAGTGCTGGCTGCCATCCACTCACATCTGTAACATTTAACTTTAATGCCTCTGTCCCTGAAGAGGTGCTGAACACATTTCAATGCACCAGCAGCAGATATGGCCTGAAGAACTAGCTGCTTGGCAGCCAATCAGCAGGTGACCTTTCCCATTGACACTGTCTGCAGGGCCGCTTCACCACATGGACAGGAATAAATCTCTTCCTGAGCTAACCTCAGATGGGAGATGGGAAATTGCACACCCATTCAGCAACATCAGATTTATTAAAGAGAAGGATTGTCCATGGCAAGGTGAGCAGAAACCATGAAAATAGATCCAGAGAGCTGATCCACCCTGCTGTAAAAGCTACATGTACTGCATTAGGTTGTGGCCATTGAGTTTATACTGAGAGGTCTTCAGAAATCAAAACTGGAGTCCAGGTGAATGAGCCTTCAGCTGTCTTCCCTCCTCCCCCTGGTGATCTGGGTGATCATTTTCCCTCTGCCATATAGCTGCCCTGTTTTTGGAGCTCCAAGGCCAGCCTGGAGTAAAATTTAAAGTCTAAAATATTCTTCAGTCCCCAACCCTTTGATTTTTACCCTCTGGCCTTTCACAACGGTTTGGCATAACTTATATTAAGTTTGAACTAAATAAAAAATTGATTTATCGCTTATTTGTGGTTGACTTAGGGTGAAATATTATTAGAGAATTATGAGGTATAAGGTTTAAAAATGCTATAGATTGGTGAATTTTAAATATTTTAAACTGCATTGTTTGTTTAAAAAAAATCAAGAAATCCCAATATAGAAGACAAATGAGACTACAGCTTCTCCACTTAAAGAAGAGTAAAGCCAAAAAAGGCTGTAGTTTCTACTTTGCAAAGCAGGCCCAGGCAGATATGTACAATCCTGGATTTCTGAGGATAGGCATTAAAAAGCTCTGCTCTGTGTGGAGGAGTAACTATAAATGTGTGTTCTCATCATCAGGATAAAAAGACTAGTTCTTGGTGAAGACAAGCAGAGACGTGAATTATTCAAAAAACCTTTCTGTTTATCTATGCAATGCATTCAGTAATTTTGAAAGAACAGCTGCCTCCCTAGTTCACAGCTAGCTTGCACTTTTATACTTTATGATTGTGACAAGTAACTTAACCTCCTAAAGTTACTTTGGGCTCATTAATTCTTATAGCCTCATTGTGAGGATTAAATGGAACAGCATAAGAAAAATATCTGGAAGAATGCATAGCCTAGATTCATTTCATACCCTTGCCTTCCTCCCAGTCAAGGCCATTGTTTTCAATGCATTTATAACAGAGGGGAATGGAAGTAAAGAACAAACCAAGAATGTATCAGGGTGTTCAATGCCATAATAGAAGTACATGTAAAGTGCTGTGAAAACTCTAATGCTCAAACAATTGCCTACACTTTAATCATAGAAAAGGCTCCAAAATGAAGGAGTCATCTAAATAGGTCTTAGAAGGCTGAGTTCACATACACTAGACATAAAAAGGAGGCAAGTGGATATTCAAGGCAGAAAGAGGACTGCACAAAAGCTTAGACGCAAGAAAGTACATGAAGACTTAGTATAGTCCCAGCACAGGGTGTGATCTGTAAGAGTGGAGGTATTGTCTGTCCACATGTTCTAAAACTAAGCAACATCTCTGGTACAAAGTTGACTGATATGTAGATCTAAGACTGGAGCAATAATTTCAGTTTTTATTATTCTACCCACCTTGGTAAGGAGTTCAGACTTTATTATACGTGCACTGGGAACCACTGAAGACTTTTAGACCACAGTAGCATGATTAGAACCTAATTTTACAAAGAGAATCCTGGTTTTATTCAGGAAGAAAACTTCCAATTCAAACACTGATGCCAAGCCAATGATAAAGGAAGGTATTTTAAACAGTCTAGCAAATTTTGATAATATAATCATATATAGAATTTATTTTAATTATGTGCCTGAACCTTTTCTAAGCATATTATTGCATTATTTCACTTAATCCTTATCATAAACCAATGAGAAAGACCTTACTATCCTCTCTACTTTAGAGGTGAGGAAACAAGACATTAAGAGGTCAGGTAATTTGTTAAGGTCTAGAACTATTTAGCAGTGGAATCTGCCTATGAATGCAGAAGGTTCAACTGATGATAAAGATTTGAACTAAAATCAGTGGGATTTTATTACATTGAACAAGAAAGTAAATGTCCACAGTAAATCAGAAGGTTTCTAGTTCTGAAGAGTGATAGATTATGATGCCATTAAGTAGAAAGAAAAGTTTAGGCGGATGAATATATGTACTGAAAAACTGAAGACAAATGGCCCAGATTGGGGTGGAAAACAAACAATTTAATTTTTAAAAATCCATCAGAAGTGGGCAGAGCAGGACGGCTGAATAGAAGCCTTCACTGATGGTCTTCTCTGTGGGAACACCAAATTTAACAACTATCTATGCACACAAAAAGGCACCTTTGTAAGAACCAAAAATCAGGTTAGCAATCACAGTACCTAGTTTTTACTTTATAATGCAGAAAGAGAAACCGAAGAGGGTAGGAAAGACAGCCTTGAATAGCTGACAACACTCCACCCCCATTCCCCTACCCCAGCCTAGCAGCAGCCACATGATGCAGAGAATCTGTTCACTCGAGGGGAGGAGAGTACAGCAATTGTGGTGCCTGTATTGAAGCCAATGCTGCCCTGTCACAGTGGAAAGTAAAACCAGACTAAACTCAGCTGTTGCTCATCCATAAAGGGAGCATTTAGATCAGCCTTAGCCAAAGGGAATTGCCCATTTGCTGTCCCAGTGGTCAGAACTTGAGTTTTGGCAAGCCTTGCAACTGCAGGCTAAAGTGCTCTGGGGTTCTAAATAAACTTCTAAGGCAGTTTAGACCACAAGGACCACAATTCCCAGGCAAATTCTTGTGCTATGTTGGGCACAGACTCCCAACTAAATGTGGGGGCACATATCCTACTGAGACATCAGCTGGGAGGCTATGGGAGTGCTTGCACTATCCCTCCCCCAACACTTGGCAGTGCAGTTTGTAGCAATGGCTCCTTCTTTCTGCTAAAATGAGGAGATGGAGAATAAAGGGGACTGTGTCTTGTACCCTGGATACAGGCTCAGCCACAGTAGATTAAGGAACTAGGCAGAGTTCTGTGGCTTCCATTCCAGGCCCTAGCCTCTGGAAAACATATGTAAATATGCTGTGGCCTGAAGAGACTCCACTGCCTTGAAGGAAAGGACTGAGTCCTGGCAGGATTTATCACCTGCTAACTTAAGAACTCTTGGTGCCTGAAGAACCAACAACAATATACTATGGGCCTTGGGTAAGACTATGAGACACGCTGGCTTCATGTGAGACCCAGCACATTCCCAGTTGTAGTAGTTACGATGAGAGACTACTTCTGCTTGAAAAATGCAGAAGGAAAAGTAAATGGGATTTTCTCTTTTACCTTAAATATCAGCATGGCTGCAGAGGAGTGGAATACCAAATAGGCTTTTGTGGTCCCCAGTTCCAGGGCCAGGCTCTGGGGTAGCAGTTATGGACCTGATGTGGGTGAGAGGGAAGCCTACTGCCCTGAAAGGTGAGTTCCAGGTTTACAAGCATTAACCATAAGCTGACTGAAGAGCCCTTGGTCCTTAAGTAAACATCAGCAATAGGCTGGCAGTATTCCCCATGGGTTTGTGGTGGTAGTAGCCATGGGAAGAGGCTCCCCTGCCTGTGGAAAGAGCAGAGAAGAGTGGGAAGGATTTTGTCTTATGGTTTGAGCACCAGCTTAGTAACAGAATAGAGCATCAAATAGATATCTAGGTTTTTTACTCCAGTCCCTGGCTCTTGAATGGTATCTCTGGACCCACCTGAAGCTTCAGGGAGCTCACCACCCTAAAAGAAAGCACACAAGCCTGTCTGCCATTGCCACCTGCTGATTTTGTACCCTTAGGGCCTTGAGGAAACATAGATGGTAGCCATGTAGTGAATACAGCATGCCTTGGATGAGCCCGAGTGCTGTGCTGGCTTCACGTTTGAACCTAGTGTAGTCCCAGTGGTGGTGACCACAAGGTTTTTGTATCATCCTACACCTAGCTCCGATCATCTAAGCACAGAGGGAGAGAGACTGTTTGGAAGAAAGTAAAGGAAAATAACAAGAGTCTCTGCCTCATAATTCAGAGAATTTTTCTGGCTCTTATCCAAAACCACTAAGATGGTACCTCTGTAACTCTACAAGAACCACAATGTTACTGAGCCTGGGGTGCCCCCTAATGTAGATACAGCTTAGATAACAACACTGAAGTCACACTGAATACCAGGAGAGCATCCCAATAAGGACAGCTAAAAACAAGCCCAGACTGTGAAGACTATGATAAATATCTAACTCTTCAATCCCCAAATCTTAAAGCAGATCCACAAGCATCAGGATCATCCAGAAAAACACGACCTCACAAAATGAACTAAACAAACCTCCAGGGACCAATCTGAGACAGATACATGACTTTTCAGACAGAGAATTCAACGTCACTGTTTAGAGGAAATGCAAAGAAATACAAGATAACACATAGAAGGAATCCGGGATTCTATCAGATAAATTTAACAAAGAAGTTAAAATAATTAAAAAGAATCAAACAGAAATTCTGGCGTTCAAAAATGTAATTGATGTACTATAAAATGTATCGAAGTTCCTTAATAGCAGAATTGATCAAGCAGAAGAAAGAACTAGTAAATCTGGAGACAGGCTATTTGTAAATACAAAATCAGAGGAGACAAAGAAGAAGAATAAAGTACACCAACAAGAGCTAGAAAATAGTTTCAAAAGGACAAATGTAAGAGTTATTTGCTTTAAAAAGGAGACAGAGAAGAAGATGGGGTAGAAAGTTTATTCAGAGGGGTAATAACAAAGAACTTCCCAAACCTAGGAAAATATATTAATATTTAAGTACAAGACAATTATGAAACACCAAGTAGATTTAACCCAAGACTACCTCAAATAATGTAATAATCAACTCCCAAAAGTCAATAATAAAGAAAGGAACCTAAAAGCCAAAAAAAGCAAAAAACAACACACAATAAAGCTCTAATATGACTAGCAGCAGACATTTCAGTGGAAGTCTTACAAAACAGGGGAGTGTGGAATAACCTATATAAAGTGCTGATGAAAAAAAAAATAAAGCTTTTGCCCTAAAATAATATGTCTGGTAAAAATATCTTACAAATACAAAGGAAGAATAAAGACTTTCTTAGACAAGACATATAAAAGCTAAGGAATTTCAACACTAGACCTGCCCTACAAGATGTACAAAAGGGAATACTTCCATCAGGTAGAAAAGAATGTTAATTATTAATAAGAAATCATCTGAAGGTACAAAACTAACTGGCAATAATAAGTACATAGAAAAACACAGAATATATAACACTGTAATTGTTGTGCATAAACTGCTCTTAAACAGAAAGCCTAAAAGATGAACCAGTCAAAAATAATAAATACAACAACTTTTCAAGACATAGACAGTACAATGAGATATAAATAGAAACAATAAAGTTAAAAAGTGGAGGACAAAGTTAAAGTGTAAAACTTTTATTAATTTACTTTTGCTTGGTCATTTGTTTATGCATCACTTTTATGTTGTCATCACTTTAAAATAGTGAGTTATAAGATAGTATTTGCAAGCCTTGTGGCAACCTCAGATCAAAAAACATTCAACAGTGATATGGTTTGGCTGTGTCCCCACCTAAATCTCATCTTGAATGCCCACATATTATGGCAGGGATTCGGTGGGAGGTAATTGAACCATGGGGCATGCCCATGATCTTGATGCTGTCCTTGTGACAGTGAATAAGTCTCAAGAGATTTGTTGATTTTAAAGGGGAAGTTTCCCTGCACAAGTGGTCTCGTTTTACCTGCTGCCATCCATGTAAGATGTGACTTGCTCCTCATTGCCTCCTATCATGACTGTGAGGCTTCCTTAGCCACGTGGAACTGTAAGTCCAATTAAACCTTTTTCTTTTATAAATTTCCCAGTCTCCTGTATGTTTTTATTAGCAGCATGAAAACAGACTAATACAGTTAATTGGTACCAGGAGTGGGGCGGTGTTGAAAAGATATCAAAAAATATAGAAGTAACTTTGGACTGAGTAATAGGCAGAGGTTGGAAGAGTTTGGAGGGCTCAGAAGAAGACAGGAAAATTAGAAAAAGTTTGGAACTCCCTAAAGATTTGTTGAATGGCTTTGGCCAAAATGTTGCTAATGATATGGACTATACAATCTAGGCTGAGGTGGTCTCAGATGGAGATGAAGTACTCATTGGAAACTGGAACAAAGGTGACTCTTGTTATGTTTTAGCAAAGAGACTGGTGGCATTTTGCTCCTGCCCTAGAGATTTGTGGAACTCTGAACTTGAGAGATAAATTAGGGTATCTGGTGGAAGAAATTTCTAAGCAGCAAACCATTCAAGAGGTAACTCAGGTCCTGTTAAAGGCATTCAGTTTTAAGAGAAAAACAGAACATAAAAGTCTGGAAACTTTGCAGCCTGACAATGCAATAGAAAAAAATATTCCATTTTCTCAGGAGAAATTCAAGCCAGCTGCAAAAATTTGCAGCTGAATATTAATCAACAAGATAATGGGGAAAATGTCTCCAGGGTGTGTCAGAGACCTTTGAGGCAGTCACTCCCATGACAGGCTCAGAGGTTTAAGAGGAAAAAACAGTTTTATGGGAGGCTAAGGGTCCCTCTGCTTTGTGCAGTGTAGGGATTTGGTGTCCTGCATCTCAGCTGCTCCAGCTTTGGCTAAAATGAGCCAAGGTATAGCTCAGGCAGTTTCTTCAGAGGATGGAAGCCCCACACCTTGGAGCTTTCATCTGTTGTTGACTTGCAGGTGCACAGAAGTCAAGAATTCAAGTTTGGGAACCTTCATCTAGATTTCAAATAAATGTATAAAAATACCTCGAAGCCTGGGCAGAAGTTTGCTACAGGGTCAGAGATCTCACAGAAAACCTCTGCTAGGGCAATGCAGAAGGAAAATATGGGGCTGCAGCCCCCACACAGAGTTCCTACTGGGGCACCACCTAGTGGAACAGTGAGAAGAAGGTCCGCATCCTCCGGGCATCAGAATTGTAGATCCATTGACCGCTTGCACTGTGTGCCTGAAAAAGCCACAGACACTCAATGCCAGTCTGCAATAGTTGTCCAGAAGGAGACTTTACCCTGCAAAGCCACAGAGGCAGAGCTGCCCAAGACCATGGGAACCCACCTCTTGCATCAGCATCGTCTGGTTGTGAGACACAGAGTCAAGGGAGATCATTTTGGAGCTTTAAATTTTTACTACCTCACTGGATTTCAGAATTGCATGGGGCCTGTAGCCCCTTTTTTTGGTCAACTTATCCTATATTTGAAATGGCTGTATTTACCCCATTACATCTTGGAAATAACTTGCTTTTGATTTTACAGGCTCACAGGTAAAAAGGACTTGCCTTGTCTCAGATGATACTTTGGACTGTGGACTGTTGAGTTAATGCTGAAATGAGTAAAGACTTTGGGGGACTGTTGGGAAGGCATAATTGGTTTTGAAATGTGAGGACATGAGATTTGGGAGGGGTCAGGGATGGAATGATATGGTCTGGCTGTGTCCTCAGCCAAATCTCATGTTGAATTTTCATGTGTTGTGGCAAGGACCTAGTGGGAGGTAATTGAATCATGGGGGCAGGTCTTTCCCATGCTGTTCTCATGATAGTGAATAAGTCTCACAATAACTGAAAATTTTGTAAGGGGGAATTTCCATGCACAAGCTCTCTATTTTTGCCTGCTGCCATACATCTAAGATGTGACTTGCTCCTCTTTGTCTCCCACCATGATTGTGAGGCCTCCCTAGCGACTTAAAAGTGTAAGTCCAATTAAACCTCTTTCGTTTATAAATTGCCCATTTTCAGGTATATCTCAGGTATGTCTTTATCAGCAGCATGAAAAATATAATGCAATACTAATACAAACAGATACACAAAAAAATACAATTCCAGAAATTAAAACCTACCACCAGAGAAAGTCTCCTTCACTAAAAAGAGGAAGGAAAGAAGGAAGAGAAGACCACAAAGCATCCATAAAACAAATAAGAAAATGGCAGATGTACATACTTGCTTATCAACAATGGACTAAATTCTCCAACTGAAAGTCATTCAATCAAAAGATTCTATGTAATGGACTAAACTCTCTAATCAAAAGTCATGGAGTAGCTGAATGAATTAAAAATAAGACCCAATGATCTGTTGCCTATAAGAAACACACTTCACCTATAAGGACACATATAAACTTAAAATAAAGGGACAGAAATAGATGATTCAATCTTTATGGAAACTAAGAAAGAGCAGAAGGTGCTACACTTACATTAGCCAGAACAAATTTCAAGACAAAAACTATAAAAAGAAACAAAAGTCATATAATGATAAAGGAGTCAATTCAGGAAGAGGATATAACAATTGTCAATATATATGCATCCAATACTGGAACACTCAGAAATGTAAAGCAAATATTATTAAAAAGAGAGAGATATAATATTATTAAAGAGAGAGATAGGCCTCAATACAATAATAGCTAGCGACTTCAATATCCCACTTTCAATATTGTACAGATCTTTGAGACAGAAAATAAACAAAGAAATGTAATACTTAATCTGTACTAAGGAACAAATGGATCTAATAAATATTCACAAAACATTTTATTCACTTGCTGCAAAATACACATTCTTCTCTTCAACACATGAATCATTATCAAGGATCTACCATGTATTAGGATGTAAGACAAGTCTTAAAACAGTCAACTAAGTTGAAATCATATCAAGCATCTTCTCTGACCATAATGGGATAAAAGTAGAAATCAATAACAGGAATTTTGCAAGCTATACAAATACACGGAAATTAAACAATATGCTCCTAAATGTCCAGTGGGTCATAGAAGACAATAAGAAGAATATTTAAAAGTTCCTTGAAACAAATGATAATGGAAACACAACATACCCAAACCTGTTGGATACAGTGAAAGCTATACTAAGAAGGAAGTTTATAACAATAAGTGCCTATGTAAAAAGAGGAAAAACTTCAAATAAATAAACTAACAATGTATCTTAAAGAACTAGAAAAGCAAGAGCAACTCAAACACAAAATTAGTAGAAGAAAAGAAATAATTAATAAAGATCAGAGCAGAAATAGATGAAATTGAAATGGGGGGAAAAACACAAAAGATGAAGGTAACATTAAGTTGGTTTTCTGAAAAGATAAAAAAAAAAAAAATTGACAAACCTTTAGCCAGACTAAGAAAAAAAGAGAGAAGGCCCAAATAAATAAAATCAGAGATTAAAAAGGAAACATTGCAATCAATACTACAGAAATTCAAATGATCATTAGTGGCTATTACAAGTAACCATATGCCAATTTGTTGGTACATCTAGAAGAAATTGATAAATTCCTAGACACATCCAACCCAGCAAGATTTTAACCTGAAAAAAAAAAATCCAAAACCTGAACAGACCAATAACAATAATGAGATTGAAGCCATGATAAGAAGTTTTTCAGGAAATAAAACCTGGGATTTAACGGCTTCACTGGTTGACTTCTATCAAACATTTAAAGAAGAACTTATATGGCCGGACACAGTGGCTCATGCCTATAATCCCAGTACTTTGGGAGGCTAAGGCAGGTGGATCACAAGGTTAGAAATTCAAGACCAGCCTGAACCAACATGGTGAAGCCCTGTGTACTAAAAATACAAAAATTAGCCAGGCATAGTGGCATGCACCACTAATCCCAACTATTCAGGAGGCTGAGGTAGGAGAATCACTTGAACCTGGGAGACGGAGGTTGCAGTGAGCCAAGATCACACCACTGCACTCTAGCCTGGGTGACAGAACAAGACTCCATCTAAAAAAAAAAAAAAAAAAAAAAAAGAAGAAGTAGTAATATTATTCCTGCTCAAACTATCCTGAAAGCCGAGGAGAGGGGAATATTTCCAAACTTATTCTACAAGGCCAGTATTAATTATCTTTATACTAAAACTGGAAAAACACACACACATACAAAAATAATAAAAGCCTACCAGCTTATACCTCTGATGAATATTAATGCAAAAATCCTCAACAAAATACTAGTAAACTGAATTCAACACCACATTAAGAAGATCATTCATCATAACCAAGTGGAATTTATCCTACGGATGCAAGGAAGGTTCAGCATACTCAAATAAATCAATGTAACACATCATATCAAAGAATAAAGAACAAAAACCACACGATCATTTCAACTGATGCTGAAAAATCATTTGATAAAATTCAATATCCTCTTATAGTGAAAACACTTAAAAAACTGGGTATAGAAGGAACATACCTCAACATAATAAAAACCATATACAACACACCCACAGCTAGTGTCATACTGAATGAGGTAAAACTGAAAACCTTTCCTCAAAGATCTGGAACATGACAAGGATGCCCACTGTCGCCACTGTTATTCATCATAGTACTGGATGTCTTAGCTAAAGCAATCAGACAAGAGAAATAAATAAAAGGCATCCAAATAGGATATGAAGAAATCAAATTATTATTGTTTGCAGATGATATAATCTTTTTTATGGTTGTTTAAATTTTTTTTTGAGACAGGGTCTTGCTCTGTTGCCCAGGCTGGAGTGCAGTGGCACAATCTCAGCTCACTGCAACCTCCGCCTCCCAGGCTTAAGCTATTCTCTTACCTCAGCCTCCTGAGTAGCGGATAATACAAGTGCATGCCACCATGCTTGATTAATTTTTTGTATTTTTTGGAGAGATGGGGTTTGACCATGTTGCCCAAACTAGTCTCAATCTCCTGGGCTCAAGTGATTTGCACGCCTCAGCCTCCCAAAGGCAGATGATATACTTTTACTTGTGGAAAAACTTAAAAGATTCCACCATGAAACAATTGGAACTGATAAATTCAGTAAAGTTGCAGGATACAAAACCAACATACAAAGATCAGTTGTATTTCTACACACCAACAGTGAACAATCTGAAACAGAAATCAAGAGAGTAATCTCACTTATAATAGCTACAAACAAAACAAAATACCTAGAAATTAACTTAGTCAAAGAAGTGAAAGTCCTCTGCAATAAAAATCATAAAATACTGATGAAAGAAACATACAAAAAAGAAAGATATTCCATGTTCATGGACTGAAAGAATAAATATTGTTAAAAGTCATACAACCCAAAGCAATCTACAGATTTGATGCATCCCTATCAAAATACCAACGATATTCTAAACAATTATTTTTAAATCCTAAAATTCTTATGAAATAACAAAAGACTCAGAATGGTCAAAGCTATCCCAAGCAAAAAGAACAAAACTGAAAGAATCACATTATCCGATTTCAAATTATGCTACAGAGCAGTAGCAACCAAGGCAACATGCTACTGACATAAAATTAGACACAGAGATCAATGGGACAGAATAGAGAACCCAGAAACAAATCCACATACCTGCAATGAACTCATTTTCAACAAAGGTTCCAAGAATATACATTGAGAAAAAGATAGTCTCTTCAGTAAATGTTGCTGGAAAAGCTGATTATCCATATGCAGAAGAGTGAAACTAGACCTTTATTTTTCTTCATATACAAAAATTAAGTCAAAATGGATTAAAGACTTAAATCTAAGATTTCAAACTATGAAACTCCTAAAAGAAAACATTGGAGAAGCTCTCCAGGACATTGGACTGGACAAATATTTCTTGAGAAATACCCCACAAGCACAGGCAACCAAAGCAAAAATGGACACATGAGATCACACCAAGTTAAAAAGCTTCTGCACAGGAAAGGAAACAGTCGACAAAGTGAGGAGACAACCCACAGAATGGGAGAAAATATTTACAAATTACCCATCTGACAAGGGATTAATAACCAGAATAGGTAAGGAGCTAAAAAAAAAAAAAAAAAAACTGTGCAAGAAAAACTCTAATAATCTAATTTCTAATTTTGAAATAGGCAAAAGATCTGAATAGACATTTCTCAAATGAAGACAACAAATGCCAAACAGGTATATGAAAATGTGCTCAACATCATAATTTGAAAATCAAAGCTACAAAGAAATCTTATCTCACTCCAGTTAAAATAGCTTTTATTCAATAGTCAAATGCTGGTCAGGATGTGGAAAAAAGGAAACCCTTGCGCACTGTTGGTAGGAATGTAAATTAGTATACTTACTAAGGAGAATGGGTTGGAAGTTCCTCAAAAAAGTAAAATAGAGACAATATGATCCAGCAATCCCACTGCTAGATATACCCAAAAGAAAAAAAAAAATCAGTATATCAAAGCAGTACCTGCGCTCCCAGGTTTATTGCAACACTATTCACAAGAGCCAAGATTTGGAAGCAACCTGTGTCCATTAACAGATAAATTGATTAAAAAAATATGGGACATATACACAATGGAGTACTATTTACTCATAAAAATGAATGAGATCCTGTCATTTGCAACAACATGGATAAAGCTGGAGATCATTATGCTAACTGAAATAAGCCAGACACAAAAAGACAAATTTCTCATGTTCTCAATCGAACTTATGCAGATAGAGAGTGAAAGGATGGTTGCCAGAAGCTGGGAAGGGTAGTAGGGGTCACGTGGGCTGGGGGGAAGTGGGAATGATCAATGGGTACAAAAAATAATTAGAAAGAATGAATAAGACTTAGTATTTGATAACACAACAGGGTGAGTATAGTCAATAACAATTTAATTGTACATCTTAAAGTAACTAAGAGTATAATTGGATTGTTTGTAACACAAAGCATAATTGCTTGTGGTGATGAATACCCCATTTACTCTGATGTGATTATTATGTGTTGCATGCCTGTATCAAAATATGTCATGAGTCCCATAAATATATGCATGTACTGTATACCCACAAAAATTAAAATTAAAAAAATTCTTCAGATTTTCATGTCATTTTCTTATCTAGGCAATTAAGAGTAATAAGATATATGTAGATACATAGATGTTAGATAGATGACAGATGATAGATAGACACTATCTCATCCATAGAATCTATTTTAAAATACACTACAAAGTCCTTTTGAGTTTTAAATTTGGACATATGTCCTAGCATTATGTCAAAAATTAGATGGTTAGTTTATTACCATACTTGGTGTCTTCTGAATCTTTTAAAATTTAATATCTAAAAGATATAAAAATATCTGTATATTCTCCAGAAGAGAATATACATAACTATAAAATATATCAGATTTTTTAAAAAAGATGAAAAAATATTAAGACATTTAGAGAACATCTCAAACATACAAGATTTTAAAAGAGACATTTCAATTAGGAAAGGACTTTTGATATAATCTAATACACATCCCTTCTGTTTTTTGTTTTTGTTTTTGAATGAGGGACACAAATAAAAGAAAGTTTTCATTTGCATTGTATGTCAGGTTCCCATCAGATTTAGATTCCGTAAGTAGAATTGCTGCAGTTAGACTGAAAATAATTTTCATTTGACTTGTTTGAAAAAGCCACTGGGAATAAAAATCTTCTGTAATTTTATTTATCAAATCATTGCATACATGTTCCATACAACTATATTGTAGGAAGAATATTTGAGAGAGAATACTGGAAAGAATTTGTGTGATTATTAGTGGATCTTGAGCTCACAGCAATATAGGTCATATAACATCATTCCTTGAAAAGAGAGGTGGGCAGGTACATCTTGATATACTCCACAGACAACATCTTTCTTTCATTAATTATTTTGCCCAAAGCTTGAATGGCCTTCATCTGCTTGATTCACATATGACTCCCAACAAATGTAAAATGCTGGAGTATTTGAAGTCTATTCTGAAAATTCTAATCATGCCTTGTTTATAAACTTATTTCTTCTAGGAGGCAGCAAACTCCCGAAAAGCAAACAAAATATTTTTATTCCTTTTTGATTTACTACCTATTGAAGAACAGAAAACATCGCAGGAGCTCAAAATATTTATTGATATTCCTTTCCTTAACATGATTTAGTCTATTTTACAAAACAAATTACACAAAAGTATTTTGTGAAAGGACAAAAAAAGATTATTTGACTATTTCCAACAGTGACAGTTCTACATTACATTAAAACTTAATTTATTAATTATACTGCTTTAAAAGATATACACAGTTAGTTAGGGTATGTTGGATTCATTCAATAATATATAGTGATGATTCTGCCTCATGATCACATTTTATTAAGAAATCTTCTCTTCTTTTCATATCCAAACATGGCACTTCCATTTTTCTCTCCTTCTGTAAGCCACATTGTTTATTTATATCCTATGATCCTTGGAGTATAACTCTGTGCTTGTATTTTTTTCTTTCATTGTTTATTATAATAAGCATTCATAAAATATAATGTTGACATTCCAACTTGTAGTTCGTGGCTACAAGAGGAGCCGCATTTAAATATAGATGACAATAAAGCCAAGAAAGTGATCTGGTAGGACAGTGGGTGGCTGAAATTCCAAGAACTATAAATTTCTATCAAAGAAGAATTTTCAGTGTGTTTGGGTAAGTAGAGTGTACACAGAATCTCAACTCCTACCATATGCATGTTATCAGAGGTCATGTAGAACCAAATAAAGACATTTTATAAGTTCAGAAAATGTAAAGGTCTCAGCTTTCCCAGGATTTTTTGTCTTCTGTGAAATTATCAGGAAGCTTTGTAAAACTCAGATAAAATAAACAACACAAAGTGACCTGTAGTTTTTACAACACTGCAGTATTTATTCATTCTTGCCTTTTAGACATGTAAACAAAAACTCAGCTGCTTTTTATAGACACATGGAGGTTTTTGTTGGAACAGAGTAGAGAAGGATTCAACATGTGAAAGCCAGGTTCAAGGGCTACTTATCATTCTGGCTTGTTTACTATCTCCATATTGATAGAGGGAGGAGGCAGAGAAATGGTAGGCAGACAGGGGTGGGTCCCTGGCAAAACCTGAGCTGAAAAGCCTAAAATCCACAGCCCAATATAAGAAATTCTATCCCTGTTTGCCAACTCTTTCCCAATTGGTTCTTTCTGAATAATGTTTTTTTTCCAATTGAATGCTGCCTTTTCTAAAACTACCTATGGCCTGCCCCACTCCCTGTCCTGTGCCTATAAAGATCCCAGACCCAGTTGGTAGAGGGAGAAAAACTGCTTGACTGAAGAGAGGCAATTTGACTTCAGAGGAGTGACTGGGCTCCAGAGGAGAGATGGTTTTACTTCAGAGAAGAGCTGGCCGGAGACAGCCAAACTTCAGGGTAGATTATCTGCTTGTCCCTTCCCCTCTCCAGCTCCCCTCTCCACTGAGAGCCATAACCATCACTAAATAAAATTCTCTGCCTCCACCATCCTTCAAGTGTCCATACAACCTCATTCTTCTTAGACGCGACAAGAGCTCGGGACCCACCTAGTCAGGTACCCAAAGAAGGCTATCACAATGGCCCCTTGCCCTCACTGGCAAAGGGCAGCTGTCCTATATGATGAGTTAAGGGACCCACTGAGCTGATAGTGCACTGCTGTCCACGGATGGTGGAGCTAAGATATCACTGTAACACACCCTCTGGGGCTTCAGGGGTAACAGGCACCCCCAGCTGGGCACTGCCATGGGACCTGCATGAAGCCTGTTCCTAACAGCGCCAAAAACAACCAGCTAGATCTTTCACTCAATTGCTCATGCATTCTCTCCTCTAAGAGGTTGAGCTCAGGAACCTGAGTAAACAGGGTACCCCTACTGCAAGTCCAATGAAGAGGTCAAGAAAAACACCTGCATTTGTACAAAGATATACGGTATGGTCGATGCTGAAACAAAAATATCCTCCATATTGAATGCCTAGAATGTCACTTCTTTTTAAATACAAATTTCAGTACTGACTGGACTCTGACCCCTGGCCATATATCAAATCACCAGCATCAAATCTTATTCTACCAGAGAAATACCTGCCAGTCATCCATGTGTAATGCCATCTTCTGGTAAAAAGCTGGTTGGCTTTAAAAATGCATAAGCCAGGACTTAATCTATTTCAGAGGGAAGCCATTAGTTATTTTTGCAGGTAATGACATGATTTGATTTATATTTTTCAAGAGTCATTCTGGGAAAAATGAACAGAAATGAGAGACCGGGTAAGAGACTATAAAATAATCCTGATAATAGAGAGTGGTAGCTTCATGGAGTAGCAGCTGTAGAAATAGAAAAGCAGACAGGTTTGGAACATATTTTGAGAGTGGGTGGAAGCAGGATGAAGCCAAGGATAACACTTGATCAAGAGATGCAGGAGATAATTTTTCAGTCAATTCTTTCTTGGCATTTTTGTCTGATCCACCATCTCACATAGCATCTTGCTTATTCTGAAGAACTGCTGGTGCTGTCTTGTAATTCCTGTTCTTGGCTCAGTTTTGACTTTTATCAGAACTTTTTGATTTACTCATAAGTTCCTGTATCCAATCTTACCTATACTCATAAAGAAAAATGTATATCTATACTTAATGGACACATATGTACTTCATAGGAGAAATCAAACATTCATCTACCTGGCTGTGTATATGAATATATCATCTTTCAAGGGCTTTGTCCACTTTGTAGCTGGAAATTGATCTGTCTCATGGCAAAAGCGTTGGTTCTTTCCCTTACATAGAGCTGCCTCCCTATAGGCATGACACCTTCCTACAGAGTAGAGGAAATATAAATATATGGGGGAAATTCATGTTTCTTAGATAACTTACAATCTTCTGGAGGAAAAAAAATTTTTTTATTTAATAATATGGATCAGCAAAGGGCAAATACATGATTAGTTTTATAAGTACTAAAGAAGTTGAGAGAAAGAGACCTTTCTGGCCAGAGGAGACAGTAAAGGTTCTGCCCAGTAAAACTAACTTAAATTAGTCTGTAAATGTTGAGTAGAAGGGGAGACATTGGGTGGATATTGCCCACACTGGGACCAGTGAGTGTAGAGAAAATCAGGAATTTCTCTAAAGAGCACCAAAAAAGGGGGCCTAGCACTTGTTAGGAGCCTAATATATTTCCCAAACTGACACTTTTATATACGTTGTATTTCATCTTATTTAATCCTTAGGTTGAGACAGAAAAACATCAGTGTCTTCATTCATAGATACAAGAAATTAGGACTCAGAATAGATGAGACACTCTTTCCAAGGTCGTGGAAAAACAAGAGACAGAGCTAGGTTTTGCTCCTACATTTCTTACAAATCTAACATTACCTTCACCATGCTAAATCTGCTCAGCGAAGAGTAAGAGAGGAAAAGTGGGCTGAAACCAGCTTGGAATGGGCCTTGATTGGAAGACTGAAGAATTTGGATGGGTAAATGTTGTTTTGGGCAGATCAATTATTGCTTTTTGTTTGTCTGTTTTTTGTTTTTAATTGTGCTAGGATTTGTTTATGTTGAGCAACAGCTTCTGAAACAACTGAGAAGCCTCCTAAGGTAAATATTTTGAAGCATTTTGATATGGAAAGTTCTGGCAAGTTTGTTTAACTGGTTTCATTATTTTATAGTCTCTTTCTAGAGTTGATATTGTAGGCAAGAAGCTGTGACTCACAGATTCCACAGTGCAAAGGCTTTAAAGTTACAATGTTGCAAAATAAACCATCATTTAATCTGCTTAATCTTTTTTTATGGAAAGAGATTGGTGACGATATGTCAACATTTTGGTAATTTTTCAAGCGAATCATGACTCCCGTCTGGCCCCCAATAAATATTTATTAACTTTCTACTATGTTCACAGAATTACAGTGTTAGAGAAGCAGAGATTCATGTTTAATCCTTGATCTCAAGTACTTGTCAGTATGGTTGGGAAAAAAGGATGCCTCCACTTTAGAAATTATATGATGCCATACTAAGCACTACTGACTTTCCTGGAATTCCTCACAGCTTACAGAGCAATAGCACTAACATAGTAAAAATGAATCATGGCAACACCAACGATTAGAACAGTGGGGTTCTGTTATCATCTTTCCTGGAAAGATGAGAGCATGTGGATTCAGGCAGGCTAGCTGACCTAGGTGACTTTTCCAAGGCCACACAGGTAGTCAGAGAAGCTTCAAGACTAGAAGCACACAGGAGCAGAACAAGCTGCCTCTTTCAAAATCTACCAAGTAAGAGATGTCACAGACAATGTGCATGCTCTGGTGAGCTCAGAGGGAGAATAATTTCTGCTGTGTGAATTAGTAGGCAGATGTTTCCAAAATAAGGTGAAATTTGAACTGGGCCTTTAAGAAAGGTAATACTTGGTGGCCTGAAGAAGGCCTGGGACCTGGAACAGTATCTACAGGTCATTTTTTGACTGTTTAATGGGATTCAACTTCCCTGATCAAATGCCATATTCATAGTGCAATAAAAGACAGACACTCTTAAGTATATGAAAATATATTCATTCCCTTCTCATTTGTCCCTTCCCCAATGTATAAAAGCAGCAACCATGAAGTCCAGGTTTGGTGGAAAGTGAGAGGAATATCTTACAGAGGGGAAAAGTTGGCTTAAAAAAAGAAAGAGCCAGACAGAGCGGCTTGCACCTATAGTCCCAGCTACTGGGGAAGCTGAGGTGGGAAAATAGCTTGAAACCAGGAGTTTGAGACCAGTCTCACCAACATAGTGAGACCTCATCTGTATAAGTAAATAAATGAATGAATAAATCAGAGTTTAAGGCTGAAGTGAGTTATGATCACACCACTGCATTCCAGCCTATACAAAAGAGTAAGACTGACTCAAAAAACAAACAAACAAACAAAAACAGTAGCTGTCAACCTTATGATTTTTATAGTTAACAATTTGCACGCAAGATGGACAGTCAAGTCAGGTATTTTTTTCCTGGACTTGCAGTCCCACCCCTACTCCCACCCACCCCTTCCCTTACCCTCAAGTAGGGCTAAAAAAAAAAAAATCGCTTGGATCTTATCCACCTTTCCTCAAAATATTTCCAAGTCTGTATGTATAATATCCTCTGCTAAATAATATCTGGGCTTTTTCTCTGAATTGTCTTGAGATCTCCATAACAGCCATGCTTGGCTAGTCCCACTGTCAGTCTGGGGCAGGCAGGGCACAACCGTGGGACTGGGAGGCAGATGGGAAAGGCACTCAGGACCAGCCTTTCTGAGTGAGCATACCTCTGGTGGAGTTGACTGTATCTGACAGCATCCCCATCAGGCCAGCTGTATTTGCTTGTGTCTCACCCTGTCAGCCTGTGAAATGTCCAGGTTCCCATATTCCAGCAAGAGAGGCACAGGTTAGCTCTGAGCCAAATGGGGAAAAGAAACTTATAAGACAGTTGTCAAAGTTAGTGAAAATGAGTAACTGCGCCATTGATTCAAGAGTCTCCAATACTCTATAGAGTTCTACCTAAGTCAGAGGAGGAAATAAAGGAAGCATATTATCAACGTAATAGCTGTCGAAATGCCATGGTAACTTTCTGAAAGTCATGGTGTAGGGGAAAGGGGGAATTCCTTTTGATAGTGTTCAGACAGGACCAGGAAGAACTAAATGTCTTCCCAGAAAACCAAAATAAGAATATGTCAGTTCCAAGTCATGGATGTAAAGCAAATTTGCAGATATGGTGCCTTCAATGTGAAACAGGCTCATGCTTGTACAGATAGACAATTGGATCACATCCAGCCTTGTAAGCAAGTGTCCATACATAATTCTGGAACCGGAAGAGAGGTCAGAGTAGGGAAATTTTACTGGTAGTTGTAATAAAGAGCACATCCCATAGGACAAAGCAAGACAATGGATAGTGATAATATTAGTCACGTACCAGGAATGTGAAACAACTCAAGAATGCTAAAGGAAGAAACAAGGTAAAACTACATTGAAGTTTTCAGCTGAACAAAAGAGATACAGAGCGTGACATTACTGAGGATAAAAGAGAATAAAACTGGACATTCTTAATAGAAATATAGAGGTCAGAATGAGAAAAGAAAATCATCTTTTTTTCCCATGCTGGTAGTGATGTAGTTGGTCACCTTGTCCACATAAAAAATGGGAGTCCACCACAAGATTAGTAAAACGAAAGCAAAACTAGCGCTTATGAAAATGCTGTAGAAGGACTGAGGCAGTAAGTCCTGGGAAGGCCAGAAGGCCTGGGAAAGGGGAAAATGATCATTGTTTTCACATGTTTAAAAGACTATTATCAAAAAAAATAATAATAAAAAAAAAATAAAAGACTATTATCTTGGGATAAAAATCATTCTTTTCTATAGCAGTATATAGCCTTATTGGCTGGGCACAATGGCTCACGCTTGTAATCCCAGCACTTTTGGAGGCCAAGGCAGGTGGATCACCTAAGGTCAGGAGTTCGAGACCCGCCTGACCAACACAGAGAAACCTGTCTCTACTAAAAATACAAAATTAGCTGGGCACGGTAGCACCTGACTGTAATCCCAGCTACTCAAGAGACAGAGGCAGGAGAATCCCTTGAACCCAGGAGGTGGAGGAAGCAGCTGAGATCACGTCATTGCACACCAGCATGGGCAACGGGAGTACACTCTTTCTAAAAAAAAAAAAAAAAAAAAAATTATAGTCTTATCATTTAGGTTTGGTCTGCTTAATATTTCTTTGAGTCTTCCTTTACTTTTCCAATCTTCTGATTTCTGGGCTTTTATGATGTAAATTAAACAATGGACAGAAACCAATACACCTAAAGTTGGCAAGAGCAAAGGAAAAGAATGATGATGATAAAATTACACTGTGAAATTCCAAAAATAAAAGCAGCCCAATCAGAAAACAAACTACTGATGCATTAAGAGTAAGATGGAGCAGTGACAGACTGGGATGGAGGGCAGAAGGTTATTTTGGGATTAGAAAAGAGAGAACTCCCTGGGAAATGAAAAGAATAAAGGTGTTTTTGTAACGGCTTTTAGTACTATGTAAAGGTATCATCTAAGAGCTCTTAGAGAAATAACAGTTAAAGCCCAAATGAAATAGGATTATAGTGAAAAGTACATTGGATGAAGAATGAGAATACTTGAACTTTAGTGTCAGCTGAACCATTTCCTAAAACTGTTGCCTTGGGAAATTCATTGAACCTTTCTTAGTCTCAGTTCCTCATGTGTCTAAATAAATAGAAAAAAAAAAAAAAAAAAAAGACACATCGCAACCTACTTTCTAAAAGAGATCCAGGCACACCCTTCCCCCAATGAATGTGGCTATGGTAAACTGAGTTTCCTGTATTTTCCATTCAGAATAGAAGTCAAAGCCCAAGGAGAGAGAGGGTTTTGTCTTCGGGAACCATCCCAGTGGGTACCAGTCATATCAGCCACTCAGACGTCTTGGGGTAAGAGGCATCACTTTTAGCAGCTGGCTTTGTGCCAGCATATCCCAAGTAATTTGCACAATATTCTAAGTATTAATTAACTTATTGATAAAATGCTCTTGGTTTCATCTGATTTTATGACATCATAGATTAGACTACACCCTGTTAAAGATAAGCAATTTAGGTTAAATGTAACCTTATGTCCTATGATTTCTTCTCTGTGATGATCCATTAGCAAGCTCACAACTGTTTCTTAAAGGAAAGTTGTTTAAAAGGGCTTGGCTTTGCCCCAAAACTGGGACCTCAACGGTAATTTCCCATAGAGTTTGTGATAGGACCCATAGAACATCCTGATATGCCTCAGATGTTTTTAGCACCATTGGATTCTCTGCTTCATGAAAGCCAAGTAGCAGCATTGCTTATATGGACCACCTGCAGACCTTCCTCTTGCCCAAGACTATAGGCATTTTGGGCAAATAAGTTGAAACGGTACACTTTAATGTGATATGTGTTGTCTCTAGAGTCCAAATAGGACCATTAAACATTATGCCTCTATCTTAATGAGAGAAGATAAAATGTGCTGCAACTTGTATTTCTCTTTGGAAGGTATATCCTCATATGTTAAAGTATGTATCGCCCGATATCTTCACTGGGGTGGCAAGCACACATGACTCCTACGGAACTATTTAAGACACTGAACACTACTTCCTGCTCACCTTGTTCTAGCAACATAATATCATCAATTTTGTAGACCAACATATTATCCTGAGAAATTATGTGATGAAGTAAGTTTCTGAGGACAAAATCGAGGCATGTAGCCATTGAGTAAGCCCAGATAAAGATGGTTATGGTACACTGGTATTCCTTCTAGGTGAGGGAAAAGATACTTCTGGTATTTTCTGTTTACTAGGATGGGGTGAGGAGGAATTAAAAACACTCTCAAGCTAAACGGCTAAAGAACAGGAGGCAAAAGTTGGGATAACCTGCTAATAACCAATATAATTGGAACAATTACAAATTGATTCATTATTTAATTACACTTACATTAATAATCCTTTGTCATTACCAAAGTTCTTCTTTCACTACACAGTCATCACAATGTTAAGGGATATAATGGAAACAACCACTTTGTGTCTTTTAAGCCTATAATGATGAACTAATCTCTGCAGTTATTCTAGGAATATAATACTGCTTTTAGTTCCAAGGGCTTTCACTTGGCTTTTAATAGTTACAACTCCACAAGTTCAAGGTTAACACGGGACTGCTGCTTATTGCTGAGTATATACCTTTTTCCATCTACACCACAGTAGCCACAGGATAAGTTTGCATCCACTGGGCCCACTAGGATGTAATACCAAGCGTAAATTATCTTTACCACCTGATATTCACTCATAAGTTTCAACTATGACTTCTGGTCCACAGTAGTGTTGTGATTTACCAGAGAACAGTGTGGTCATACAGTTAATGTCTAGTAACTTCTCCAAAGACCAGGGGGCAATTAAGGTAAAGTTAACCTCGAATTTGCCACGAATCGCTTTGGGAAAAGCCTGGGGGAAAATTTATAATGAATACTTGGAAAATCATTACAGGATCTGGGATGATTTATCTCTCCCTCTAAAACTCATAGTAAAATTTAATTACTAATATGGTTTGGATCTGTGTTCCCACTGAATCTCATGCTGAATTGCGATCCCCAGTGTTAGAGGTAAGGCCTGCTGGGAGGTGACTGGATGATGGGGGTGGATTTCCCACTTGGTACTGTCCTGAGTTCTCATGAGATCTGATTGTTTACAAATATGAAGCACCTCCCCTCTCTCTTTTTTCCTCCGGCTCCAGCTATATGAAATGCCAGCTCCCTCGTTGTCTTTTGCCATGATTGTTACGTTTTTGAGGCTTCTCCAGAAGCTAAGTAGGTGCTGCCATGTTTCCTGTATAGCCTGTGGAACTGTGAGTCAATTAAACCTCTTTTATTTTAAATTACCCAGTCTCTGGTAATTCTTTATAGTAATGCAAGAATGGAATAATATAGAAAATTGGGTACCAAGGAATGGGCATTGCTATAAAGATATTCAAACTGTGGAAGCGACTTTGGAACTAGGTAATAGGCAGAGGTTGGAAGAGTGTGGAGGGTTCAGAAGAAGGTTTAGAACTTCCTAGAGACTTGTTGAATGGTTGTAGCTAACATGATGATAATGACATGGAAAATGAAGTTCAGGCTAAGGAGGTCTCAGATAGAAATGAGGAACTTATTGGGAATGGAGTAAAGGTCACTTTTGCTATGCTTTAGCAAAGAGACTGGCTGCCTTGTGTCCCTGCTCTAGGGATCTGTGGACCTTTGAGAGTGATGATGTAGGTGATGAGCCTACATCATGAGCAGAGACATGACCTGAAACTGAAGCTTATATTTAAAAGGGGAGCATAGCATAATAGTTTAGAAAGTTTGTATCCTGGCCGTGTGGTAGAAAAGAAAAGCCCATTTTTTGTTGAGGGGAGAAACTCAAGCAGGCTTCAGAAATTTGCATAAGAAGGAGTCAAGACAATGGGATAAAGGATTCAGAGCCATTTTGGAGACCTTAGCAGCAGCCCCTCCCATCACAGTCCAGAGGTCTCAGAGGACAAAATGGTTTTGCGAGCCAGGCCCAGGGCTCCCTTTTTCTGCACAGCCTCAGGACACTGCTCCCCATGTCCAAGCTGCTCTAACTCAAACCTTGGATCAACAGGGCCTAGGTAGACCTCAGTAAACTGCTTTAGAGGGTGCAACTCATAAGCCTTGGCAGCTTCCATGTGATGTTAAGCCTGAGAGTGCACAGAGTACAAGAGTTGAGGCTTGGGAGCCTCCACCTAGATTTCAGAGGATGTATGGAAACACCTGGATGTCCAGGGAGAAGCCTAATGCAGGGGCAGAGCCCCAAGGAGAGCATCTACTAAGGCAGTGCAGAAGGGAAACGTGATGTTGGAGCCTCCACACAGAGTGGGGGGCTAATAGAACTGTGAGAAGTCGTCTACCATCCGCCAGACTCCAAAATGGTAGTCCACTGACAGCTTGTACCTTGTACCTGGAAAAGCCATAGGTACTCAAAAGCAGCCTTTGAGGGCAGCATTTTGGCCTGAATCCTGCAAAGCCACGAGGGCAGAGCTGCCCGAGGCCTTAGGAGCCCATTCCTTGCACCAGTGTGCCCTGGATATGAGGCACGCAGTCAAAGGAGATTATTTTGGAGCTTTAAGATTTAATGACTGCCCTACTGGGTTTCAGACTTGTGTGGGGGCTAGTAGCCTCTTTCTGTTGGCCAATTTCTCCCTTGTAGTATGGAAGTACTTACCCAGTACCTACACAGCCATTGTATATTGGTTGTAACTAACTTGTTTTTTTATTTTACAGACTCTTAGGTGGAATGGACTGGCCTTGTTTCAGATAAGACTTTGAACTTTAGACTTTTGAGTTAATGCTGGAAATGAGTTAATACATGATTGTATTTTGCAATGTGAGAAAAACATGAGATTTTACGGGCCAGGAGCAGAATGATATGCTTTAGATCTGTGTCCCTACCAAGTCTCATGTCAAACTGTATTCCCCAATATTAGAGGTGGGACCTGATGGGAAGTAATTGGATCATGGGGCAGATTTCCTACTTTATACTGTCCTGAGTTCTCATAAGATCTAGTTGTTTAAAAGTGTATAGAAAGACCTTGGATATATGTGTGGGAACTGGTCCTAGAGTGCTAAACCCCCTCTCTCTTTCTCCTGCTCTGGCCATATAAAGGGTCAGCTCCCTCTTTGCTTTCCACCTGACTGTAAGTTCTCTGAGACCTCCTCAGAAGCTAAGCAGATGCCAGTGCCATACTTCCTGAATAGCCTGAAGAACCATGAGCCAATTAAACCTTTTTTCTTTATAAATTACCCAGTCTCAAGTATTTCTTTATAGCAATGAGAGAGTGGACTAATACAATTGCCATTGTAACACTATTAAAAAGTGAAATGTTAAGAGACAATTAGGCTGTAGTGACTCCACCCTCATGAATGGGATTGGTTCCTTATAAAGAACAAGCTCTACCTCCCCTTGCTGTCTCTCATGTTCTCACTTCTGCCCTGTGATGATGCAGTAAGAAGGCACTTGCCAGATACAGGCACCTTGATATTGGACTACGCAGCCTCCAGAACTGTGTGCCAATAAATTTTTGTTCCTTAAAAATTACCCACTTCCAGTAGTTTGTTACAGCAACACAAAACAGACTGAGACAGGGTCCTTCCTTAAGCATGTCCAACTTTCTCTTCACTCAATGGGTGCTAGGTTATGTTTATAAGTTGGTTGAGGGTCTGCAAGAGCCTATACTGTTGATTCAAGTCAAGCTTCTGTTCATCAAGCTCTGAGTTATTCTCTTTTAGGTATACAAATCAAGTCAAATTTTGATGAAATGTCTACCCATTTAAGCTCTAGGAACCCCATGATCAATTAGCCATTACTAAAATTTCATGTAGATCATATTATTCTGATTACCAGTTATGCCCTGCTGCTTTCAATGGTAGCATAGCATGTCTATCTTGCTTCTGGGCATTAATAAGTATTAATTTGTCATTGTTACTCTCAGTACTCAACCTTATCATTAAGATCAGGAAGCCATTTAAATGGTTACATTTCCCACCTTTCTTACAGCCTGAAAAGGAGAGTCATTGAAGCACTTTCTAAGGCCTCTGTTATTTCTCTCACCAATGTGTTTTTCTATGCTGAGTGAAAAGAAATAACATCTGGGCTGTTTAGCAGGAAGGACTAAATGTTTTGAAAGGATGAATAAGTCACAAGTGATAAATTTAGACTAAAATCCAATGTTTTCCTAAGAGTTTGGATTTCTTGATTTACATTAAACCAATGCATTTCTGATGTCTTCACTTCATTTGATATAGACTGTCATTTGGTCCAGCTTTAATAAGAAAAGAAATCCAAGAAAATTACTAAATCTACTTCCAGCTATTTGGGCTAGTTCAACCTAGCACATTTAATCCAGAATTTATTGTAAGTGTGCCAGTATAAACATTTTCAACCTGATCTAAAATATATTTTCCCCTCTTTGATTTAGCACCCTAGGACCAGTTCCCACTGGTCCAAAGGTCTTTCACTGATGGAAAATATTGAAACATATAAGTCAACATCTGTATTTGGTTTGTCTAATTGATCCCCAAGAGCATGCTGGGTTCTACCTTCAGATACCAGGTGAAGAAGTAGAGCAAGACAGGAAGAATCTTGGCACCCTATTCTTTGAAGTCATTACAATGTCTTCAAGCATCACAGAATCAGCCTTATCTGACAGGAGATGGGGACTGCTTCTGCTTGCCCTAAAAGTTTCAAGGGACTTGGAGTTACTGGAATTCTCCCAAACTGCCAATTCTAATCCTGTGGAGTCTAATTCTTTACCAACCAATGCCTTAACATTTGCCTGAGAGATCTGATAAACTGTAAATTTAAGTATTTTAAATTCAGCAACCTACATGATCAGGTCCTGTGACTACTGGTGCACACAATAACCCTGAAGCTACAGGACTTTATTTTAGATAGGTCACAGAAACTTCCTTGTTTTCTTACCCGGCCTAGAATCTAAGATCCTGAATCTGTTACATTTTTTTTTCTTTAAGTTGTTCGATATGGTTAGAAGTAACTTATCTTTTTCATCATAATTGTCTCTTTGTAAAGTTCTATTGTAGAATTATTTCAGCCTATCAAAACCATTCTTTCATTACTGGTGGCCCAAAGAGATAATTTAAACATAACAGTTTTCAATGGGTGGCATGGAATAATACCAATGTCCCACCCTCTAACAGTAACTGAATCCTTCCCCATCCAAATCAGAGAAAACCAACCTCAGATTTTCATTCCTTTGTGGATCTCCCACCTGCCACTTCTGGTCCCAATTATTGTATGGGTCAGAGTTCTTAGTTGCAGGCAACAGAGTATATTCTTAGCTTAACTTAAGCAAAGAGAGATACTTATCTACATCACTAAGATGTTCCAGTGAAAATGTCAGTGATAGTGTCACCTACTGCTTACCACCCA
Organism: Sapajus apella; assembly: GCF_009761245.1. Classification (NCBI taxonomy): domain Eukaryota; kingdom Metazoa; phylum Chordata; class Mammalia; order Primates; family Cebidae; genus Sapajus; species Sapajus apella. The sequence continues at coordinate 4,389,734 of NW_022436997.1, forward strand.
AAAACCTAGGATGTTAACTAGGGTGTTAAACACCAGAAGTTCCAGCACAACTGCCACAGAACAAAATGAAACAAAGTAAACACAAGTGTTTCCATGAATATATGTTCACAAAACTTTACATTTCTGTGTTCTGATGTTTACATCTGCTTTCCAAGTCTCATCCAGGTGTATTTGACTGGCTGATTCAGATCTCAACAATAATCTGAGCTTACGGGACTGGTAATTCAACGCTTAGATACAGGAAACATACTACAACAGGATTGGAGTGGTGTTGAGTGAGCCAATCTTCAGGTTCTGAAAGAGTCATATTTACCTATATGTAGTGGTTTTTGATTCACAATGCAGCATGGATATAAAGCCAACTTATTATTTGAACCCTGTCTATTAGGGCTGCCGTGGCTGCTATTTTTCTTTGAAAAGAGAAAACCATCTGCAGAGGAAAATTTCCATGTACAAAATAACACTTAATTTTCTTCTAATATTTGAGGTTAAATAAGCATAGAATGCTAAGAAATATCTTCACGCTCAATTCCTACTTTCATGTAGCTCCAGTCCAATAAGGAGAAAGTCACGTAAGTAAACAATGGTAAAATATTGTGGTAAGTGCAAAGGGTGAAACATTCACAGGGAAACATTGTGACTGTAACAATAATTGCTACAATGATGAAAACTGAAATGGATTGAATGTATAGCATGTGTCTGGTGTTTTTCTAAGGTATCTTCATGTGTTTAATATCATACCATCATCCCACACTTAAAACTCAATTGGATCCTTGAAGTCTTAACTTCCTATAAGACACAAATTATCTTCATCCAGTAGGACTTTATCATCACCTCTCAAATCATACAGAGGAAGAAGCCGGTTTTCTTTACTTTCTAAAACTGGTAACTCTACTCCTAGGCTTTAAGTTTCTCCCCAGGCTAAACAATGATAATATCAGTGCTTAGCTTTGTGCCAGTTCTCCCTTTCTAAGGCAGAGGATACACTGTATGGAAAGCTTTCTCCTAGTATTCTGTAACTTTAAATAAAATGTATTTCCCAGAAAACAATTTTATTTTAAAAAGTTTGTACCTGATGGAGTGGGGAAAAATACTTATTTGTTCCAAATCATTTCATTTCACCCTCCTAAAATTTGATTGATGCCCAAATAAAATAGGGTAATTTTGCCACGTGCCTGGAATGCCATCTGTTGCAAAAAATAACACTTTGCAGTAATTCCACAAACTGTATCCAGTGAGTAAAGTTAGAATCTGCTCTCCAAAATAATGAATGGGAATGTCATAAATTCAAGGGTGTTGTGAGCAACATCTCCCTGTATCTAACCTTGAGTAAGACATCTTTTTCTCTCACACAGACAGGCATACACTAAGAAAATTTCACCAGTGCTTCTGTAGTTACCATTATCCTCATTCACTCACTGATTTCCCTGTGTGCCACAGGAGACAGAGAGAAAAAGAGATTGACTTCAAGCAGCTAGATGAAATCATCTACCCTAACTTCTTCTGCAAACCAACAGGGAAGTAGTATTTCTAAGGTGACTCAGTTACTCTCAGAAAGGGCCCATGACAGCCCCCCCTCAGATGATTTTTTAATGCATATAATATCCTTGCATGCAGCTGGTATTCTTGATCTACCATTGGTGTTTTGCTTTCTTTACCCTGGGAGAGGAAATGGATCAGCCAGGCTGGAGGTAAGCCTGTCAACAATTTGATTTACAGGGCCTGTGTCCTAGTTTCTTTCCCCAAACCTTAAACAAATAGGCTTTCATTTAATCATTACAGTTTTATTCCTTTGAGGTTTGGGGCTTTTAAGGCTCAAGACATTGATTAAATCTCTGTTAGTAGTCACAAGTTGTGTTATTACCAGTATCCTTTGTGGAAATTTCTAAGATTTGGTCATGAAATAGAGACCCGAGAAAGGAAGAAATATGAGGAAAAAGACAGGCAAATTTCTAATTTTTGCTAACTTCCCAATTTTCCCAAGGGATGCCTTTGGTGACATGCCATATCAATACTTTTTGGGGGTCCTTTTGGTTCCCATGATATTTATTTGGAGTAGGCTGGCCTAGGTTACAAGCACTCTAAAGTTATAGAACAGAAATTTAAAAAATCAATTTCTCTCATGTTGAGAATGAATCTCCTGACCTTGGTTTTAAGGCAGTTCTCTTCAAACAGGCATCCCATACCTTGATAAAGGCAGCTGGAGCCAACAGCATGTATTTGGTACTGCCAACATTGTGAGTGGAAACAGCTCCCCATTTCATACCCAATTTAAAAGCCTAAAGCCCTTTTCCAGGAATGGCCTTTGAGGATTTTCAGCCAGGATGCTAGTCTTTTAAAATCCATAATAAAGGCTTGTCAGATACTGTGTAACACTCTAATATATGATGCCAGTGTTGAGATCAATCGGAGACCAGGACCTGAGATTCAATATATCTTGTCGAAAGAATGCAAAACTTTCGGAATACATGATGTTGAAGTTTGCAAATCTCACAGACATAATTAGGAAATCTGCTTGATAGACCTGAATGTCGCTTAATGTTTGCTGGGCACCTTGCTAAGTGTGGAGACTGAGCAGGGCTGCTTCTGGAGCAGGAAGAATAGGCAGCTCTGCAGACATGTGTGCCTATCTTTCCATACCACAGAACTCTGGGGCTACTGGGCCTTCACTTCCTCACATCCTGCTATGTTCACCTCCCATATGACCTTGTAAGTATTTCTTCAGCAAGAAGGAAGTGGAATGGTAGAAGATAGGAAAGAAAGAAAGGTGAGAAAATAAGCAGAAGCAAAAATGCAATTTTTCCAACATTACTAATCACCAGGGAAATGCAATCAAAACTGTATTGAGATGCCATTTCACTTTAATTAGAATGGCTATTATCAAAAAGAAAGAATAACAACAAATGCTGGCAAGGACATAGAGAAATGAGAACTCTTATACACTCTTGGTGGGAACGTAAACTGAAAAATCAATTATGGAAAGCAGCATGGAAGCTCTTTAAAAAAAAAAAAAAAACCTAAAAATAAAACTATTATATAATCTAGCAATTCTACTACTGGGCATTTATTCAAAGTAAAGGAATCAATATGTTGAAGAGATATCCACATTCTCATGCTCATTGCAGCACTATTCACAAGAGCTGAGATATGAAATCAACCTAAATGTTCATCAGCAGATGAATGGATAAAGAAAATGTGGCATATACACACAATGGAACAGTATTTGGCCAAAAACAAACAAACAAACAAAATGAAATAAATTATGTCATTCATGGAAATATTGATGAGGCCAAAAGACGTTATGTTAAGTGAAATAAGTCAGGCACAGAAAAGTAAATACCACATGTTTTCACTCATATGTGGAAGCTAAACAAATTTGACTTCATACAAGTAGAAAATAGAATTGTGGTTCTTAAGGCTAGGAAGGTAGCAGGGAGGGGAGGATAGAAAAAGGCTGGTTAATGGGTACAAAATTACAGCTAACTGGGAGAAATGAGTTATTGGGTCCTGCAGCACTGTGGGATAAATATGTTTATTATTTATTGCATATTTTCTTTTCAATTGTGCTTTAGGTTCTAAGGTACATGTGCATATCATGCAGGATTGTTGCATAGGTACATGCATGGCAACCACCATATTGCACATTATCAAAAAGCTAAAAGAGAGGATTTTGAATGCATACAACACAAAAAAATATAAATCTTTGAGGTGATGGAAATACCAATTTCCTTTATTTGGTTGTTATACATTGTATGCATGTATTGAAATATCACTCTATATCCAATAAATGTGTATAATTATGTCAACTAAAAATAAAACTAAAAAATATATATAATTTAAAAATAAAACTTTTGGGAGTGATGGGCATGCTGATTATTTTGACTGTGGTGGTAACTTCCCAAATATATGTGTCAAAACTTATAAAATGTGTAGTTAAATATGTGCAGTTTATTATATGTCAATTATACCTCAATAAAGCTGTTTTTTAAATCTTAATGCATTTCATATCATAATTAGAAGAAGTGTGAAAGAAAAATGTTTTTTTCCCCAGGGATTTTGACTTCATTAATATGATGCTATTTGCATAACCAATGCTCTTGCTTCTAATAGAGCTCGATAACCCGGGACCTGCCTTCCCAGAAATTTCCCACTGCCTATTAGCTCAGAGCTGAGGGTTGATAACCTGCTTTAAACCACGTCTCTCTTCTTCAGAGTACAGGGAGGGCTCACCCTGCTGGCCTGGAAGGGCACTGTTGCAAAGTTGCTAATCCTTTGCCTCAGTCGGAAATGATTCTGGAATTAGCAGATGGTAGAAGCAGAGGAAACAAAGCAAGCGCTAACACCCAGTGACTTTTGGAAAGCACTTGTTCTCTTGAGAACATCACCCAGGCCTGACTTCAGCACCCACATGTTTATAAATGTCATAGCCATCAATTTTCTGGTGTTAATGAATTCGGGGAAATGAAATTATGAAACCCAACAGAGAACAAGCCTCTGTGTCTCTGCTTGTCATGACCTGCTGACATGAAGGACCTCACACAACATCTGCTTGCAAATGATTACTTCTCTTCTCAAAGTAGAGACATGATAGCCTTTGTAAAAAAAATTACACGCTTCAATGTGTTCAAACTAATTTCAAAAGAACTTCCAAAGTAAGTGAAATAAGCAGCTATCTTCCTCCAGTGTCAAAATATGTGACACAAAACACTCAAAAACAGCAAGCCACATGTTCATGGTAGCTTGCTCCACTATCAATGGCAATGAATATGAGGAAAATATGGATGGGACCATAATGCTGCCATTCTTCCTGCAGAGTGAATTATGTCTGCGGCTAAAAGAAAACCAAATTATTTACAAGTAGAATGTAATCAAACCACATGCTATGAGTGAATATTGAAATACCTGTTCTTAATTTACTGAAGTAATCAATAAGCCTTTAGTAAGCACTCATCAAAATATGAACATCTTGCCAACAACCACAGAATGAAAAAACCCCCAAACAGAGTGGCCTTAGTTAAACAGTAGTGCAATTCTCTTACATGACTATGTTAGTTAGTTTAAGGCTAGCATGATGACACAATACAGCTGGAGATCTTGCCTCCTTCCATTTTGTAGCTCTGCTCTTCCTAGTGTGCTGCCCTTGTCCTTTATGGTCCAAGATAGCTCATTACCACATCCACATTCAACTCCGCAGAAAAGGAGAAGAAGAGGACATAAAGATTATGCCAATTCTCTTTTAAGGGATGTATTGGGCTGTTCTTTGCATTACAATAAATAAATGAAGGGAATTGGGTAACATATAAAAAGGTTTAATTGTCTCACAGTACAACAGGCTGTGCAGGAAGCACGGTGTCAGGATCTGCTTAGCTTCTGGGAAGGCCTCTGGTAGCTTACAATCATGGTGGAAGGTGAAGAGGAAGTAGCACGTCACATGGAAAATAGTGGGAGCAAGAGAGAGAGGGTGGGAGGTGCCACACGCTTTTAAACAACCATATCTTAGATGAACTCAATCATCACCGAGCAGATGGTGATAGGCCACTTACGAGGTATTCTCCTCCATGATCCAAACACCTCCCACCAGGCCCCACCTCCAACACTGGGGTTTACATTTTAGCATATTTGGCAGACACACAGATTCAAACCACAATGATGGCATAACCTGAAAACTCAAAATATGAATTTGTTTACATCCCATTAGCCGAAACTTAGACAAATGGCTGCAACTAAGTACAGAGAAGTCTGGAAATTTAAGTCTTTATTTTGGGTAGCATGTGTCCAGTTAAAATTTAGAGGCTCTAATTCTAAAAGGAAAAGATAGAGGATAAAAACTGGTAGATAAACAACATCTCAGCCATGTATGTGGATCGTCAGAGCCTGTTATGAAATTCTGAATAAAAGATGTCAGTCTTCCAAAGCCAAGTACTTCTCTCTGCCCACTCCCATGACTCCATACTGTCTTCAAACACGTACTGCCTTTAGGATAACCCTGTCCACACTCAAAGCTACTTCTTAGCTTGAATAAAAAACAAGTACCCTCCTTGGTCCCACTCTCTCAGGAATTTCCTCAGCATGGCTACACTGTATCAACAACAGAAATGCATGAACAGATACCACATTAGAAATAATCACCTTGAAACTTTTTTGGAAAAGATTATCTTCTGGAGTGCTTATGCTCAGGGCTTTGTCTTCCCTAATGTTTGACAGGAAACTTTGCAATTCTTACAGTAATTTAAGCCTACAATTTGCATTTATATGCTCTATTATACAAGATGTTTACATGTAATGTCATATGTATTAACATTGGATTTTCAGTAATATTAACAATTCCTTGAAGAGAGTAGTCATTTAAGATCCTCAATACCCGCTCAAAGCTTCAAACCTGAGGAGGTATTTTGTTAAGTATTTATATGGTGCTTATTGTATGAGACTGTCATTGTACAATCAAAGTTGGAATCCATGAAAATAATGAAGATACACAAGTATGATTAATAATCAAAACCCACAATATATCCCAAAACATTAAAGCTAAAATTCGAACATAAAGAGGAGGTAAGGGGCAGGCTCATGGAACTACTGTGAAGACAGACTCCTCTTCAGTTTAGTTATACAGATGGATACACATTTTGGCAATAAATACTGTAGAGTGATTCAAGAAGAAATAATTGTCAGGGATAATTCTTGCCTTTCTGTCAGTGTTGGAATCCATTGTTTCAACTTCAAATGTCAGTTTGGATCCAACTCTTTCAGGGATTTCTCCTCAGCAATGTTGAGGTTCTGATGCCTCAACTTCACAAAGATCACAAAGGAATTAATTGAATATGTACATTAATTGAATACTATGATATAAATAGATTAATTCTGAACTAAATATAATATATATGTTATATATGTAGATAAAACAAATTGCAATTTATCAATACCATGTGGTTGTGGTACTCACTATAATTCTTCCTCATAATGGACCAAGAAAAATCTTCATTCAGCCATTTAAATAGATCATCCATTTTTCTTGTTTCTTTGTATGGTTTCATCCCATCATTACTTTCTTTGATCTTATCTTTCTATGCCACATGCTGATCCATACACTGACCATTCTATTATAGCAAATCTGATATACCAGCATATGGCTCCACAGTTCTTCCTCTCCCTGTTTCCTTCCTTTCTCTTTCCCCACACCTCTTTATTCTCTTTTTCTTTCCTCTTCTGGAAATACCTTCCTTTTTTTTTTTTCTGTGGCTATGGTATGAATAACATTAGAAATTCTCATTTGGGTGGGAATTCAGTAACTTTCAGAAGTGACATACTGCATCAAATATTCATCATTGTTCAAAATCCATTATTATTTTTTTCTCAAATTATTATACTTGTTTATGTTCATTTATATGTGTGCAGACATAGCTCTACACATTACAAATAATGATTACTTTGCCATATCTATGCCAGTAAAACGACACACATAATGCATACAAAACTATTCATTTGTATGTTTTGAAACATGAAGACCTGGACACAGACCTTTTTTCCTTCCCTTTTATTGTTCTGCATTTTGCATTCCGGCCTGCAGTGCAACTGCCCTAATCGCTCCAGCTTTAGAGAGTGATACAATGCATTAAAGTGGCTTTTATGATTGATTAAACGCTCCAGCTCTGCTACTACATTTAATCAACAGCAGAAACTTGACACAGCTTCATTGGCTACAGGCATTACAGATTAAGCTTCAACATTTTAGCTATTTCAGAACAAATTATAATTTTTATAATGATAGTATTTGTAGAGCTTCAGAGAGTGACTATTGTTTCTAGGAAAATAGCATATTCATTTTAATTCTAATTAATTTGAATGCCCAAAATTATTGCAAGGTATATTTCATTAGTACCTTGCCTTCGCAAAGGCCATAGTAATGTTAATTTCACATTTCTTTCAATAGTCTGGTGATAATTCTTACAGCAAATGATCATAAGATCTGACAGTCCAACAATCAGACACCAAATCTGCAAAATCTTGGAGAGATGATATGAAGAAAATTTCATCTGCTTAAATCTTCCATGAAAGATAAACAGATGTTTATCATCTTTCTTGGTTCTGGTGACTCTAGATATACTTGTTTTCTATTGTATATACATTTCTAGAATATATATAATATGTAAATATATATATATGTATTTCTAGAGTAAAGTGAAAGACGCTTTTAGGACTCATGTTTCTTCCTTGAGCAACTGGCTCAGACATACTCCATGTTGATTAAAATAACAGGATACAGATTTTCAACCACAATTGCTAAAACAGATTTAATGACCACTATTTACCTTTCTTTGAAGATGTCTCCCAATATTTTGTTTTTCTTGAGAGGATGGCCTATGTTATATCACCTTTGTGTTCCAAACAGGAAATACAACATTTTGCTCAGAGTGAGTGTCTAATATAACAAACTTCTGAAAAACCTTCAAAATGACCATTGGAGATAAGCTACAAAATAATTAAAACAGCAACCCTTTTGTTGATAATATTAGAGGACATTCCCAGGTAAGCTCTTTTACTGTGTTGATAGTCTCCCCTTTAAAATATGATCATAAAAGGGAACTGTTTCCAAGAGAGACTACTACAAAAGAAGCCAAAAACTCTGAGTAATTTATATTCATGAATGTATCAAGAATCATAAGACTCTTTAGTTTGCAAAACCAGAGCTGAGTAGACCTGCAACCAATAATCATGAAAGATAATTGATCAGTACTCTCCAAAAGTGTCAAGATATTAAAAGAGATAGGTCTAAGGAATTGTTACAGATTGGAAGAAACTAAGAAGACATTATAGCTAAACACAATGTGGGATCTTTGATAGGATCCTGGAACATAAAAATGGACATTTGTGGAAAATCTACTGGAATTCAAATAAAGTTCATAGTTAATAGTATTGTAATATAGTTAATTTCCTGGTTTTGATCAATCAGTGTACTGTGGTTATGTAAGATGGTAATATTAGGGGAACCTAGTGAAGAGTTTACATGAACTCTACTCTTTTGTCAACTTTCGGTCTAAAATTAGTTTAAAATAAAGTAAAATAATAATAATAAGTAAAGGTGAATAGTGAATAAAATCCCTAACTATCAGCTTCAGAAGGTTTAGCTTATCAGCTAGGATGCTTTTAGATGCAAGCAATAGAAATCTAACTCAAATTAATTTAAACAGTCAGGAACTTCACTGGCTTCCTGAAAGCTTTGAAGCAGGTAGCCTTCTGGCTTAATACAGTTAAAACTCCAGTCCCATTTCTATGATTCTTTTCTCTTCTCATTGTGGACTTGTTTCAGTCTGTATTTCCTCATGATCTTATGTTGGATGACACAGTCTGAGGCCAAGATTCCTCTTGCCTTTTCTGAGAAAGAAAAAAAAAATGACCCTCTTTTCTTTTCTCATAAAAGCAGAATCTTCCCAAACATCTCCAACCATTTTCTTCTTAAGTCTCACAGGCCAGAATTGAGTTATATGTCTATTCTCAGATCAATGACTGGTAGGACATTACCACAATTAAACTAATCAGGACCCATCTGTGAAACCAGAGATGGGTTCAGCTTCCCTTGGGTAACATAGCTGCACAAGAGAAAGATAGAAACCTGAGTGATATCTGTTAGAAAGGAGAAAATTTATGTTTGGGAGGCAACCAGAAATGTTCATGACAATTATAATTAGAAGAAATATTCTTGAAATTTGAAAGCAATCAATATAAAACAAAGTACTACTTCACACAATAGAAAGAAGCCATGTGGAGAATAGTAACCTAAAAGTTGATATGCAATTGCTTTAAGTTCAAGTGGGTTTCTAGCTTAGAAGGACCAGTAAACTTTATATTAGAGTACAAATTACAGACCACAAAATCCTAGATTTGGAGTTTCTTTACAGATTTGCACTTATCCAGGGCAGTAAACTGCTTCACCCCTAATAACTAGCCTTTCCTAAAGCATCTCCCTTATACATAGGCTGGCTTCAGACTTTCCTGGCAGGAAGTTATTTTTTACGTTGCTTTCATTCTGTCTACTGGATCATCACTAATATAAATGCACTTCTTTTCCCTGTGGCAAGCCTTCAGTTTCCAGAAGATAAATTCCATACTTCTCTTCTCCTGCACACTGAACAAGGTTGTTTTTAGGCATCTCACGTGCCTCGTCACCCTCTGGACACCATGTTTTCTCTTAAAAAACATGGACATAAGACCCACCTCCATGTCTGATCTCAGTATTAGAAGTACAGTTGGGCCACAATTTCTAAGAGATCCATACATTACATTCATTAATGCAGCCTCACATTATATGCTTGATGTGTTAATATTATTTCATATTAAGTTCCTTGGGGGTATGAGTTCCCAGATAATAAACTGCCTAAATGTGCTGAATAATGATAGAAATGTCACTTCCATTCTTCCTCCCATGAACTCCTGCTTAGTGGCCTCATGAGGGCAATAACAATAAAACAAAGTTAAGGAGAAAGTTGTGGGGAAAGTTAGCAGATGTTTAACCTATTTGAGCCAGGGGACATGCTCTCCTACTGAGGCCCCAAACAGCTTTCAAACTGCAATAAAATAAACCTTGTTATTGTAGCTGAAGGAATCAGCCTGAGTTATTGCCTTGCAGGCATTAGGAATTAGAATATGCATCAATCTATTCTGCAGCCTTGAGAGCAGGTCCAATTCAATCTTCAATAGCAAAGGTGAGAGGGAGAGGCTAGAAAATCGTTACATCCAGCAAATCCTAGTTTCTCACCCCATGGACTAAGGTGTCCTTCACCCAAAACATGGATTCTGGGCAGGGTAGCTTAAAAAAAAAAATCTTAGTCTCACAAAACCAAACAATCTGTTACTAGACAAAGAACACTTCTTTTTCCCACAACAGAGTTGCAGTGATACTCTGGTCTTCACTGGCTGGGTTGACCAAACAGACCTAAGAGTGGGGACAGGCCTCATTGTTATGGGCTGCTCTGGTGTGAATATTAACAGGAGCCCTTCTCATTCTCAAAGACATCTGAATTTGGACAATAAATCATGCAGTTATTTGATAGCACTATATCACAGGCTCAGCTCAAGATGTTGAAGCCCATATTAAGGTCTTATCACCCTCATAAGGCTATGATGAAACACTTGATAATTATGATACAATCCCTGTTTGACATATGAGAGAGTAAGTGACACCCAACATCACACAACTCAGTCACCACGGAACCAGCTGTGGACTCAGACCTTCTGAGCCTGATTTCAAATGTCACTGGAAAATGCTATTGGAGGCTGTTTTTTGCAGCTCCATTCTTTTCTTATGCCAGCCTGAAGATGAGAGAAGGGCAGCTAAGGGAACCCTGATTTTTCCTCTGTACACTGTTTGGTTGAATTCTCCCTTCTTTTGGATGAAAGAGATAGTAAGAATTAAATATATAAACTGAGTTGTTTTTTTTCTCTCTGCTTCATAAAATATCATTTATCTTATCTTTTTAAAGTAATGTATGATTAATAAAGAACCTTTAGAAGATATGAAAAATGTAGAGAGAAAAAGAAACAGGCAATCTAGAATGTGGTAGGTGGAGTGTCCACTTTTTAAAAAGTTAAAATTTGTGTTTATCTGTTTAAAACCACAGTTTCAATTTATTTGCTCTTCCTAGGATATTCTTTCTACTTTTTTTCATTAATCTAGGTTGTTAAGTTTTCTTAAGGCTTCCCCAAAACTTTTCTAAGACCCCTGGTCCACAGTAATTCTCTTCTCCCTACTGGGTCACAATCACTTATTCTGTACATAATATATGCTTATTTGTAGATTTCTAGTACTTGCTTTATTACAAACCTTTGTCTCTGAGATTCAAACCTTTCTAATAAATGGGATCCTGTCTGATACCTCTGTTTAACCTTAGCACCTGCCACCATGCTTACACATGATGAGAGTTTGAGAGGTATCTTTTGAATTGCAGTTTATGATGATGAGGACCATGGTGATGATGCTACTATCAATCGGATCTCTAACTGATTGTCTAGTCTTTGCACATACACTACCTTCGCTTTGTTTGATTATTAGCCTTGACTACATATCTTAAAGGAATTTTAAATCCTGTAAATAATACCTGTGTCTCCTTATAGAAAATTACATTCAGGCCTAGAGCTTCTCAGCTATAGAAAGATGTTGACGAATTGCTGCAAATTCAGTGGAGAGTTGCTGGATTGATTAAAGGGATGGAGGACTTGATTTATGAGCAAACATTAAAGGAACTAAATATGTAAGGCTGGGCTTCACAGCAATTCTGAGCGGGCTTGAGGGATCTGACAACTGTATATTAGTAGCCAGAGGATGAAAACAGCATTGCAAGAAGAAGAACCACTTAAATTAGAGAAAAGGGCCTTTGGTGACACTCACCAGGGATTTTAATTACTGGGGAACAAATGTCTTGATACATGAATTCGGCACTTCTCAAACTTTAATGTGCTCACAAATCACCTACGGATCTTGTTAAAATGTAGATTCTGATTCAGTGAGTCCAGGGCGGGCCTGAGATTCTGAATTTCTAGCAAGCTCTCAAGTGATGCTAATACTGCTGTCCAGGGACCAAACATGCTTAGTCAAGCCTCTTCTCTTTCAGAATGATACAATCCTATTTAATTATAGAGTACAAGTGTCAAAAATGAGACATTGAAACTAAATAAAATATTCTACAACTCCTAAGAAGGAAGTCGGGGCACAAACCAGCCAAGCAGGGCACGATGATGAGTGTTTTTTCTCTATTTGGCACCAATATAGGGCCTGCACACTGTGATGAACTTCCCAAACTCATTGCTTCTCTCATATTTATTTTTCCACTCATGCCAAATGACAGCATAGAAAAAAAAAAAAAAAAAAAAAAAAACATACACCTCCTTTTTTTGACTGAAGGCTCTCAGAAAGTTTCTATTTGCTTCCAAAATAATTATCTTCTGATTAATTCCTGGAATTCTACAGCTGGTGCTTAATTCCTTTAGCTTTAAACTTCCATCTCCTCTACAGTGGAAACCTTATCAGTTATTTGTAGCTTAGTATGGATGGCTTTCAAATCCCTTCCTGATAGATTTTAATGGAGGGCAAGAAGACACTATAAGGACACTATACTGAGGAGTAGACAAGAATGAACAATGTGAGGACACCCCAACCATTTGACACATAAGAGTGAGGTCTAAAGAAGAAAGGTCAGGCCAGGCACAGTCATGCACACCTGTAATCCCAGAACTTTGGGCAGCCAAGATGAGAGAATTGAGCTCAGGAGTTTAAGACCAAAATAAGAAACGGTGAGAAATGATGATGAGGACCACTGTGAATTCTTCCTCCTCTTAAAAAAAATAAAATAAATAAAAATAAAAAGGCTAAGATGGGAGGATTCCTTGAGCCTCGGAGGTTGAGGCTGCAGTAAGCCATGATCATGCCACTGCACTTCAGCCTGGTGACAGAGTGAGATTCTATCTGAAGGAAGGAAGGAAGGAAAAAGAGAGAGAGAGGGAGGAAGGAAGGAAGGGAGGGAGGGAGAGAGGGAAAGAAGGGAAGAAGGGAGGGAGGGAGGGGAGGAAGGGAGGGAGGGATGGGGGAGGGAAGGAAGGGAGGGAGGGAGGGAGGGGGGAGGGAAGGAAGGGAGGGAGGGAGGGAGGGAGGGATGGCGGGGAAAAAAAGAAGAGGACAGGCTAATTTGCCAAGGTCTTCTACCTCCTTGTTGCTGAAATCCTAATTTCCAGATTTTCAGACCAGCGTTCTTTCCAGTGCATCAAACCTTCCTTCCTCCTCTCCTGGAAATCTGCACTACTCAGGTCTTCATCTGTTTCAGCCTACAACTACAGCCAAGGGGCATCCTCCAGCCCTTGGATAAAGTCACTGAGGGCCAGTTTCTCTTGCCCAAATTATCCTTAATCAGATAACTTAAAGTAATGTTTCCCTCATCAGACATAACCCCTGAACAGGTGAGCTTCAGTTTCTTTATTACAACCAAAGCAATTAGAATTCAGATTGGAAGGTGAGCCCAGCTGCTTCCTATCAAACAAACAACTAAAGGAGACTTTGAGTAATTTACTAATTACTAAAAGTGACATCATCTCACCTCCCTACATATGATCACATGAGCACAGTAAGGACACTGTCTCCCACCCTGTCAAACTCCCTCTTGCGCTCCACGTTTCCATTTGATGCCATAGATAATGATATACTGTATTGCATTATCATAAGGTTTCACAGGTTATACAGATATTTCATATACATCTCTCATTTGATTCTCACAGTAATTTTAAAGATAAGTATTGTTACTCTTTCCTGTTTTTGGCTGGTGAAACTGGTTCACAAAAAAAATTAACGTCATGCCAAATGTCACAGCAAATCTGGAACTTAGACCCTGACTTTGGACTTCAAAATCTCATGTTACTTTCAAGAAAACATACCTACTTGATCAAGCTAATTCTTTCAGTCCCAAGATAAGTTCAGAACTTGTTGCTTTTACCGAATAAAGTAGACTTCACTGAGTCGTAACAAAATATTTACTTTGTGTGTTTGCGTGTGTGTGACTTTTTGATTTTTATGTCTCTTTTCTAGTCTCCTTACCACCTTAGGAAAGTATATTTATTAGCAAATGATGGTGAAGCTCAATTAATTGGATTTGAAGTGACCAGTTGTCAAATGTAATATTTTTCTCAGTTCAGTGGATTAAGAGAAAGAAGCAGAAGGCAAGAAAACCAATATGTAGCATTTTACTTCAAAAATGCTGTGCAAAACCTAAGATCATTATAGATTCAGGGTGAACTCATTCTCTGACTCTTATCTTTAATACAGCACACTGAGAATTCAGGACCATTAAGATGTCGCCACGGCTCTTTAAGATCCCGAGTTTGCAGAGACAAAATCAATCACGTTCAATAGCCTTTCCTTACTGAGACGTAAAAGAAATGTGGACACTAAGACAATGCCCATCAGAAAGTTTGACAAAAATGTGTTAATCTGGTTTAGATTCTCAATTCCTCACGAGATATTGTTGACCAAATTTCCCACACCTTATATGTGCCGGTTAACTGAATCTTTATGTTCATTTCTATTTTTCTTTAACTCTGCTATCAGGAACAAAAACACCAAAGTATTTCCATCTCTATCCAGGGAGATGAGTCTTTGGATCTGTTAAACAAAGCCTATCCATCATTTAAGGACCAGTTTCTATTCTACTCAATTCTACATAAATAATGTCAGCCTAATTCTTTCTAGAGATCTCAGATTGGCTGTGTGGAAAGCAGATGGTGCAGGCATGAAGTAGCACATTTGTTTTCTCTCTATATTTGTCTGTATATATTATCTGACCTTTTAATTAAACAACCAAGCAGTTATCTAAGTTGTTTACCTTATTTGCTAGGTATATCCAGATATCTACAACCATTTAATGAGTAGATAATAATAAAAATAAAACTGTGGTAGTCTTATAGCTAGAATGAGGTTTCAAACAAACGTATAGAGGAGGAAATTGGGAAAAGCAACATCAGAGAAGGTGGCCAGTGTAACTGCAAAGCTGGTTAGTTGCTCACTGCATGTGGAGTTCAATTAACAAGAGTAAGGTCTGACACACACAAAAAAGTGAATTTATTCAGAAAGGGGAAGATGACACAAAGCATCCTACTGTTAAAGGTGCTACTTCACCTTTAAAGCAGAAAGCAGACATTTTTATGAGGTAGGGAAGGAAAGAAACAAGGGCAGGTGTCCCCTACTACATTTTATTTACAAGATGTTGAGTTGGCACCTTCCTGGGCAGATGCAAGTCGTTATACTGGCCAGGTGGGCACACTTTAGATAACCCCTCCTAGTGAGTGTAAGTTCAGAGGTGACTCATGGAGGATGGAAGTTCTGAGGCAACTCCCTGGAGTTGACATTTCTATGGTGGGTATGCTTTGGTCTACAGATTGATTGTCAACTCTACCAGAGAGGTCTGTTTTGGAGCACACATTTAGAAGAACTTGGCCTGCAGATAATGTCTTGTGATGGTTGGGGGCGGTGTGTGAAAGGTTTTATATTTGCATTTTGGAAGGGCTAAGTAAAAAGCAGGGAGTTGGGGAAGAGAGGAAAAAAATAATTAAATCACCTCTAAAAAGATGGGGGGTCCTCTGTTATTCCAGGACTAGATCCAAAGATGGACTAAATCTAAGGTATTAAATCTGAGGATGAAACTGGAGTTAAAAACCATATAAAAATCTAAAGCCAAAAGTCACCAAAAATATATATGCTCATTATCAAAATGGCTAAAACTAAATGACAATATCAAATATCAGCAAGGATTGAGGCAACTGGAAGTGTCACACATTGTTTACAAAAATGTAAAATATCAAACCAAGTTGGAAGACTGGCAATATTTTTAAATGCAAAATTTTTAATACTTACTGATATAATTTGGCTGTGTACCCACCCCAATCTCATCTTATGTTGCAGATACCATAATTCCCATCAGGTGTGGCAGGGACCCGGTAGGAGATAATCATGGAGGCCAGTTTCCCCATACTGTTCTCGTGGTAATGAATGAGTCTCATGTGATGTGATGATATTATAAGGGATTTCCCCTTTTACTTGGCTCTCATTCTCTGTTTGCTGGCCACCATGTAAGACAACTCTTTGCTCTTCCTTTGCCTTCCGCCATGATTGTGAGGCCTCCCCAGCCACATGGAACTGTGAGTCCATTAAACCTCTTTTCCTTATAAATTACCCAGTCTTGGGTATGTCTTTATCAGAAGGGTGAAAACAGACTAATACAGTTACCCATTAAACAGAAGTTCTACTCGTAGACATATATCCAAGAGAAATTAGTACATACCGCCATCAAATTATGTGTACAATAATGTTCATAATAGCTTTCTTTATAATGATCAAAACAAGAAAATCATCTAAATGTCAATCAATAAGAAAATGGACAAATAAACAGTAGTATATCCATAATATGAAATATGATAATTTTAAAAACAACTAATGCATGCAACAATATGGATAACTTTTATAGATATTATGTTGAATGAAAGAAGCTAGAGGCAAAAGATGCATAATGTATGTCTTCACTAAAGAAAAAAGAGGAGTGGTTATGGGCTGGAGGGGGCCACCAACTGGAAAGGAGCATGAGAGAGCCTTCCAGGGTGCCAGAAATGCTGCATATATGATACATGGGTGTGTACATATGTCCATACTCATTGAGCTTTATTCATATTAGTGTACTTTATGTAAGTTGCTATGCATATCACATATTGTTACATCAATAACATATTGCTACTTTTTAAAGAGTCAAAAAGTAGCAATAATTCTAAAGACAGGAACTGAATAGAATTCACATTCACCTCCCATCTTTGCTTAAGGTCTTCCTTTGAAAGCTCACGGCTCAATTAGGGAGACGAGTTTCAAGACTCTTAAAGACTCTACACAATGCTTGGAAACAAATGCCTCAGTAAACTCTTGATCCTCATGCTCATCAGATGACATTTGGCTAATGAACCAGGTTTTTCCACAGAACATAAGTGCATATCAGGCAAATGCCCACTGGCCAATGAGTAAAGCTGCAGTAATTATCTTTCTTATTGGTATTATGCATATGTGTAATTTTCACCACCAATGCAAATTTTTCTACTAACTTCATATCCATTTCCCTAGTTTAAAACTGTAAAATTTGGTAATTTGCCATGAGAATTCAGGATACTTTTGAGAATGAATAATGTTCCATTATGTTTTAATCACCTCTTATATGGGTTTTTATTTCTCATCTGTGGGTTGCTAGTTTATTAAAAATTGGTATAGAAGAAAATTAAAAATTGTTAGGAAAGGCAGTGCTGAAATAAGATTTTTTTTTAAAAGGCTTTGTGAATGTATAAGGAACTTACTACTTCCCCTTTACCATTTTAAGGCAAAACTTAATGGACAGTAATAGTGGTTTGATGCTGGATGAAGTGCAAACTGAGCAACATATTGAGTCTTAGGGAATAGACACAGCTTGATGATTATTTTATCATGGAAAAACACATTCAACTAGAGATCACAATGACTTCGGGGACACTGATGTTACTTAGAAAATTACACCGTAATTAAGGTGCCATTGATTCAAAATAATACTAGGGTGTTTCTAACAATAATGCTGGGAATCTAATACCAATGACAGCCAAAGTATTATCTTCAAGTAGGTTGAAAATATGTTATTTCCATTCTAAATCTCATCTTAGAATGACTAATTGTTTTCCTAAAGAACTGTCACTTAAAATGTTGATATCTCTTTCAAATCAAAAGCCTGTTTCAGCCAAATACACAATGTTATTATTGAAAACACAAAGCATCAGCTTTCCTCTCTATATATTGATTTTTAAAATTACATTGGTTTTTAATACTTCTGCAGCCTCACAAAGCATCAGATTTCCCCTCTATATATTGATTTTTAAAATTACATTGCTTTTTAATATTTCTGCAACCTCATCATAGCAACAGAATCATTATTTCAAGACAATTATAAGACACAACAAAAAGAGGCTAAGTCTGGGTATTTCCAATGTAGTAGTATTTCAATCAATCCATGCTTCTGTGTAGCTAGTATATACTTTCTTCACCAAATTTGTATGAAACACTTACTATGTGCCAAACCCTGTCCATGTTTTTAAAGAAGCAGTATTGAGAATGGAGCTTAGATTGAAGAGTAAGGAAGATAATTTGATCTAAATATTACAGTATCGAGTGTTTAATTACAAACAGAGATTAAAAAAAAAAAAAACAGGGCCCAGTGAGAGACTCTAATCTAGGCTGAGGTGTAATGAAGTGACAGATGAGCTGAGATCTGAGGAGGTATGCTGGATGGAGTATTTGAGGAGTTGTGCTGGGTGGAACATTGGATGTGAGAGCATTCCGACGAGAGGTGAACACAGGCAGAGCTCTGAACTGGGAGGAACATAGGACTTTCAGGGAACCAAAAGAAAGACCAGAGAGCCCAGAGGGCAGAGAGTAAGGAAGAGAACAGAGAAGAGGCTGGAGTGGTTTCAGAGGCCAGGAGTAGTCTCAGGAAGCAGATTAAAGATGTTTTTAGTTCATTACACACAGACACCGTGGAGAGATCTTGTAAGCAGAAAGTTTACAAGATTATAGCAGCACTTTGAAAAGAACATCATGCCACAGTGCGGAAAACAAACTGGAGTGGAGCAGGGTAGATGCAGGGATATCATCACCATGCTGTCATAGAGTCCAGAAGAGAAACAAGAGAACTTAGGAGATATAGTGATCACAGTGTAGGAGTCCAGACTCTGCAAACCTAATGCTCAAACATAGATTTGGAATGCATTCGCTATCAGAAAGAACAAGAACTACTGATTCTAGGGCTGGGGAAATACAAGACAAGCCTAGAACACTGCCAACGTTAGAATGTGCTTGAAGACTTATGGAGTCTTGCCAAACACCTCATATGTGGGCATTAGCTTAAAGGGGTACCCTCTGTCCAAATCTAGAGCAAGTGAGCATCAATTTCTTTAAAATGATAGCAATGGATTATAATCCTTTAAATAATAATTTGAGTCTATTATTAATATGAAGAAATAATGATAGAACAAGAGAGGAAAGGAGGGAGGGATGGAGGGAGGAAGGAAGGAATAAAAGGAAGGAAGGAAGGGAGGGAGGTGGGGGAGGGGGAGGACAGTTTTTCCTGGTGGATAATGCATTCCAAACCTATATTTGAGTCTTAGGTTTGTCAAGCCTGGAAGGAAGAAAGAAAGGAAGAAGGGAAGGAAAGAAAAAAGGAAGGAAGACAGACAAGAAGGAGGGAAGGGAGGAAAGTTCTTTATAGTAGAATGACTAAATGTAGAACCAACATTGGAATTAATAAAGTAACTCTTGACAACCATTATAACAATAATTGACTTCTGCAAGAATCACTAGTGGATACTAAATATAATGGGTGAAATTTTGTGTAGTACCTGGACATTTACATAGTCTCAAAGTTTCTCCTGACAAGATACTTCCTGATCATAAAGGAAAAAGAACTGTAACTTTTTGCAATGGGATCACTTAAAAGATACCGCTTTGACTGAGCGACCAAAGCTAACATTAGCAGTAATGGGACAGAGCTGAATCACATGCCTCCCAGTGTGATGCACTGGGAAGAACACAAGGTCACTTCTCTGGTATTCTTGGCCAAAATGCATACCTGAATCTAATTATGAGAATACATCAAACAAATCCAAAATAAGGAACTT
Organism: Sapajus apella; assembly: GCF_009761245.1. Classification (NCBI taxonomy): domain Eukaryota; kingdom Metazoa; phylum Chordata; class Mammalia; order Primates; family Cebidae; genus Sapajus; species Sapajus apella. The sequence goes on from NW_022436997.1 coordinate 4,409,936, forward strand.
TCTACAAAATAACTGGCCAGTATTTTTTAAGTTAATATGTAAGTAAAAAGACTGTGGAACTGTTCAAAATTAAAGGAGACTAAAAAGCATGAGTATTAAATGTGATGTGTGATGCAGGATTTTCTTGGACTATAAAGGGCATTATTGAATATATAAATCTCAATAAAGTCTGTGGATTAGATTAGCTATTGCAACAATATTAATACCCTGATTTTAATTATACTGTAGTTATGAAATCTTTATTCTTAGAAAATACACTGAAGTATTTAGGGGCAAAGAGGTATCTCATGACTACAACACAGAGAGAGAACAAAAATGATGAAGCAAATATGATGATATGTTTACATTTAGGAAATCCAGGTAAAGGGTATACAGGATTTTTTTTCTTGCAACTACTTTGTATGTCTGAAATTAGGTAAAAATTAAAAGGTAGAAGAAAAAATAATAGCAAAAGACAAAACAAAACAAAAACAGTGTGGGCTTGGAATGAATGTGTGAGTTGAAATCCTGACTCTCCTGCATACAAGCTTTAACATAGATCTTTGGCAAGTTGTTTTAACTGTCCAAGCTTCATAGTTTATAAAATAGCAATATTAATAGAATTTCCATCCTAGGGTTTTGTAAGAATTAAATAAGTTACTACATGTAAAATGCTCAATCAATTTATCGTTAAGTTAGAGGCAATAGAGAGGACAGTAGAGAGACGCCAAAGCACAGATGAGGTAGTGAGAAATGCTGAGCAGTGCTCTTGTCTCCAGACCACTCAGTTCTACGACTAGAGCATTTTAACTAAGGCAACTATCTTCGAAGGTTTCAAGTTTCTAACTCATATTCTTGTCCTTTCTCTGATTTCCCACACTGCTTCTCAGAGCTCCAACTTCCTGGTCCCCATTACGCTATGTCAGGTGATGAGAGAAAAGCAATCTGATTAATAAAAATTATAAAACAAAAATAAGCATACATAGACACAGGGATGATATTGTAAATAGTAAAAAAACAAACAAAAAACCATGATGCTGGACATTTTTAGTATTTGTAGATAATGAGACACCTAAAATTGATCAGACTACTTTAGATATCATGTGTCTAATGAATGCAGAGCACAGAAGCACTGGCCTCTCACCTCATGAGATATGAACACTCTATTTCTCTTTATGGGACCTAGGTTCTGTGGGTAAAATAACAGTTTGAATGTCATGAAATTTCCTCTTCCAAAATTGTATACAATTTAAACCAGTTCTCTCATTGCAGATACACGTTTTAACATTAGTTCAAGAAAATGTTAAGACTTTTCATTCCGCAGAGCTGTTGTTGGGGAAGAAAATTTTTCTGATGTCTGAAATCATGCTCCTACTTTTCCCCATGCAAAAGGCCAACCTGTTAAATAATTTCCCACTGTATAGGACAATCACTTTTTATAGTTCTGTCTCGTGGCCCGCGCAGTAAAGCATGCAGCCTTATTCATCATGTCATGTTTCAAGGAAGAAATCAGAAATCTATCAGCCTTCAAGGCCTGAGTGATGGGAACAGGAACAAAAAACACCTCAAATTGGGGCTGGGTAGGAGCAAAGTTGACAACAGCTCCCAAGAGGCCATTTGTTTTATTTATTTATCACCTGTCAGGGCAAGAAGGAAAATGGAACCTAATAGGACACAGGAGTCAGCAATGCATCCAAAACTTGCCCTAATTTAGAGAACACTCATGAGGAATGGAGTCTGACTAAGGACAATGGGTGCTATCTATAGGATTGCCATGTAAATTATCATTTAAACTGGAGACCTCTTGGCGAGTAAAGGGGTTACTATACCCCTTAACTGGTGTAATGTTAATAACTATACCAGTACAACAGACATCTATCGGAACTGCCTCAACAAATCAGGGTATATGATCACCATAGTGATGAAGTTGTTGGATAGAGATTTATTCTAATTTCAACAGGTAACTGTGCAGATTCCAAGTTCTTTGTTTTAGAATATTAAACATGAAAAACAGAGATTTTAGAGCTTACATAGCTCACAATCTCCATTTTATACGTGAAGCTGAAAGAGGCAAAGATGTTTTATTAACAACTGTAGCCATGCAAAGTGGCAGAGATCAAAGTCTTTGGTGGTATTGTTAGCTCAGCTGTGAGCCTGGGATTTATGTTTCCAAGCCACTGCATCTGATAAGGGAAGCCACAGTAGCCTACACCCAGAAGGTTATGACATTTTCTGTATACTTATGCTCATCTTTTAAAAAATGGACTTAAATATCATATCTTGAGCTTACTGCTCACCTTCATTTGTCAGACCATTATGCATGAGTAGAAGTTATACTTAGTGAAATGAAGACCCAAACATAGAGCCCAAAGGCCATCACATCCATGGATACCCATGCTTGTGCATGAAGCAAGTCATATGGACTCCAACTCACAACATGACGGAGGCAAGTATACCAGGACTTACAGAGAAACTACATGCACATAAGGGTGCTCTGGGGAGAAGCATGTGTCAGCATATTACAAACAGCAGTGGAGGAAGACTTAAACGCATCCCTCAAGAACATCATCCTGAAGCATTTCAGATATGTGTAGGGCTCCATCTTCGGCCTTCAGGCCAAGATCCCTCTTTCTGTGGAAACCCAAAAATTTATTTTATCTGTGATTTCATGTGAGTGATTTTCCTCATATAGTTGGCAAATCCTCTTATACTTATACTCTCTCTCTGATCAGCCTCTTCCTTTGTCATTCCAGAGCTATGGCTCCATTCTCCTGAAAGGGCATTAAAGAACTAGCTCAAATGATAGGAGCCTGAGAGATAGTAATGCTGAGGGTAACGCTCACTCTCATTTTGTGTTCTAGGCGCTACCTAATCTTCCACCTCTTGCCCCTGGTCTGTCCTGGAATTAGACTCTCCTTTACTTCTGAGTTCTAGATTTTATCTGGCTCCCTTAGAAAAGGGCGTCTCTCTTCCCATCCTCCCAGATTGAAGAAAGAGAAGAATGGAAAGATGAAAGTAAGAGGTAAGAAATAATAAGGATAGATAGAAGCAGGAATGAGAAAATAACTCAACAAGGTAGGGGTGAAAGTACCAATTTTCAAAAAGGAAAAGTCCAAAGTATACATTTATGGGTGGACATCAAACTCCAGCAAATTTCTAGAACAGATTATTTACAGATGACTTTGTGCATTCTGAGAAAGGGAAACTCTCGGGAATCTTCCAGATTTATTACAGATGCTACTAACATTTTCAACTGCCAGTAGATATACTGAGTGGTTAAGATTGTTCTGAACTGGAGTATGAGGGAAGGGAGAGAGTGTGCATCGTTCTCTAATAGAGTCTGTTTAGTGATTCCATGCAACATCATACCAGACAAAGACAAACTACATCATACTCAACCTTTGCAGCACCACGCTGTAGACAATGAGATCCTTCAGCCAGTATTATCTACACACGTTTGTGGCCTATGATGAGGCTATTTCCCGATAAACCTATCATGGTAAGTCAAGGAGTATACTGGGTTTCATCACTGTTGCACCATCATAAAGTGGAAAAAATATTACTTGGGGACTGTTGGTACCAGGTTTACAGATACAGAGGCCCTTTTCTCCTCTGAACTTGGGAGATTTATGTTTCAGATTTCTGAATTGCTTTTTTTTATTTTACAAAGACAATACTGTGCATATGCTGTATATTACATGTCAACTTTGATTCAAACACATTAAATGCATTAATCGTTTGCAGCATTATATATACATATTTAAACTAAGTACTACGAAGTTATATACAACCCTGTTCAAATTGAGATCAGGTTTGGTTGTCAAACCATTTTGCCATAAACTTGTGAAAAACTGGTGTGGGGTACTTTTTTGACTTTGGCATTATGGAAAAAGGATTGTGGATTCTTATTCATTCTTAATACTATTTGAAATGGATGAACTTCAAAGAGAGAATTTAATATTGTATTATAAGTTTCTCTTAAGGAAAAATACCCACTGATAAGTACCCCTTTCTTCAAAGTTCCTAAGCTCTATTTTTCTGATGACGATAAAAATAAATATGCCAATACAATGATTCATCTGAGTTTATTCTGAGATCGTGGAGGAGAATGTGAACAGTATGCACTGGGGCTGCTCAGGGTAAGTCCTGCCACTGCCTCTTATTAGTCCAGGACCTTAAACAAGTTACTTAACTTACCCAAGCTTCAATTTCATCTTCCGGAAAAAGGGAATAAATATTAGTAACCATCTCATGGGAGTGTCTTAAAACTGAATGAGGTAATACCTCTGAAGTATGATCATAATGCCTATCACACAGTGAACACTATAGAAGTGCTAGGTACTGTCATTATTCAGCTCACAGTGATTCTTAGCCTGGCATCAAAATAGTAGCCATAAGACTCAGCCTTACCCATCATATCAAATCACCTGGAATAATGTGGGGAAGCCAAAGGGAGGCTGCTGCTCTCAAGAGCGCCTTTCTTCCTGGCTGTTAAAGACTAAAGAATAAAGGGTTATTCTTACAATAACCCTTGAAAGAATAACCCTTGTCCAAATGCATAATCCTTAAAAGAAGTCAAATTTCAATGGGAATTAAAGAGTTAGAACTAAATGTTTGCAAGTAAAAAGAAAGACAAGTGGGTATAGGGTTATTGGGCCCTCAAGAGCATATCACCATCAAAAAGAGAGAATGAGAAAGTCAACATTCAAATTTACTCACTCTACAGTCCTGCAGAAGGACAAGGGCTAAGCATGCAAGCATCTCTGAACCTGTTTACTCAGGAATACAACTGACCTCACTTTTGAGGTGATGCAACTGTAAATAAGATGCTAAATGACTTACTCAAAGCTACAAAGCAACAGATTGTTTTGAATTAATGGTTATCTTGCACATGCCCATTGCTTTCAGATTTACCTTGCATTATCTTATCCAGCATACACAGATGATGAGTGCCAGAGCTGGAATTCCAAACTAAGTCTTCTAATTCTAGGTCCCGTCTGCTTCTTACCACAATACAGCCAAATCTTCTTACTACATGGCTTCTTGATTATCAGGCAGGGAATCCCTCTTCATGAGACTATCAAAACTCAGCTTGGGAGATGGCAGGAAGTAGTAAGTAAGTAATGGCTTTATAATAAGAAAATCCTGTCCATGTAGCAGCCATGGACAAAGAACTCACCATAGTTTATTTGCCCATCATATTGTAGTAAATAATATTTAACTAAATGAATCAATAAAATGTTGGCAGAATATGCAACATGTAGGAAGTACAAAAAAAAAAAAAAAAAAGACACCTCCTCCACTGTACCCAGGCTGTCTGAAACAGAATCATATTTCTGCTCCATCTTACCTATGTTCTTTCCCTAGCATCATTCAAGAAGTCCAGACAACATAAGAAACAACTGCCAAGAAGAAATAAGCAAAAACCAAAAGTAAAAGAGAGTAGAAATGATGGAGCAGAGGGAACAGTGGGCTTTCACAGGCAACCAATGCAACAAAACAAATAACCCTTGTCATTGGAGGAGGGCAGTGCTGAGGCTCAAGAGGAAGCAGCTGGGAGCTTCCCAATATCCTGGGCCAGTAATGAGGACATCGGCATTTCAGCACTCTTTATTTGAACAACTGCAATGACAAAATACATTCCCTCACTCCCCTAGGTCCTGACTTTGTCAGAAATTTCTGCCCTTTCAGAACACCCTCCATAGGCTCCAGAAAGACGCTATGACATGGAAGGGAGATTTGGAGCTCAGTGGACTGGCTGCTCATCACTGCTAAGCCTTAGTTTGTCAGGGAGACATATGGGCCCTTGACCACACAAGCAAGAGGATATCTTGTCTCCTGGCCACCAGCAGAGCTGAAGTAGGGGCTGCTCCGTCATCTGAAGCCTCAGCAGAGAAAATACCAGGAAAGACACTTTCCAAACCCTCAGCAGGTATCACATTGGCTTTCTTTATTAACACTCAAGTAATTCATTATAAATGAGAGATTTTACTAAAAAGGGAGAGGAGACAAATTAAGATAACAAGGATTGGTCATTAATTGAAAATATTGCTGACAAATTATTACAAATGATTATTAACTACAAGTCAGAGAATCATTAGACAGGGCCCTGCCTCTGAAGGTCAACTACTTATGAACGCAAAATGATACGTTCACACAGCCAGTCTAGTAATAGTCATGCAATGAATAATTATCAAGTGCAAACAGAATAGTGTAGATAATAAAAAATATAAGTTCTAAGGGTCAACTCCAGTGAATATACTCTTGGGTACAACTCAACAGAAAAAATCGAAATATAATTAATGTCCATGAGTAAGTATTCCATTAAACTGAGTTTTAAATCCCTAGATACCTACCTATTCGAATTCATTAGCAAAGTTTTAAAGACATGTGCTTTTCTACTGCAAACCCAAAGATACCTGAAACAGGTCTCAATCAATTGAGAAAATTTATTTTACCAAGGTTAAGAACATGCTCATAACAGCCTGAGGAGGTTCTGATAACATGTGTCCAAGGTGGCTGGGCTAGTTTGCTTTCATACATTTTAGGGAGACATGAGATATCAATTAATATATGTAAGATGTACATTGGTTCAGTCTGGTAGGGCAGGACAACTCGAAGTGGGGGGCTTCCAGGTCATAAGTAGATAGGAGACAAAAGGTTGCATTCTTTTAAGTTCTTGATTAGCCCTCCGTTGAATATGCAATATAGTCTGGCTCAGTGAATCTGTGTTTTACATAAACAATGAGGCAGAAGAAAGAATAGATATGGATTTGTCTCAGGTGAGCCTCAAGAGGGATGACTGTGAGTTCTGTCTGTACTTTGTCCTCAAGGAGTTACTTTGTGGGCAAATCATGAGGGAGGCATGTAGCTCTTTATCTTTGTAGCTATCTTATACAGGAATAAAATGGGGAGCCAGTTTACCTGACATTATTTCAAGCTTGACTTTTCCCTTGACTTAATGATTTTGCTGTCCTAAGATTGATTTTCTTCTCTCACTAAGTGAAACAGAACCTACTAGGCCTGCTTCAGGCCTGCCTGACCTCAACTCAGTCAAAATCAAGATACCCTTGTGACTTAAGGAGATGGACCAGGCCCAACCTGTTGCTTGGATATTTGCTTATTCTTTCTCTATCTCCCTCATGGATGTGCTTCTCCCAGACATGCTCTTCCTCTGCCATTTTGTGTACTGTCCTATATAACACAAAGTTGAACTCAAGATCTCACAAGTCACTCACATTATCTGAAACTAGGTAACTCCTATGACCGAGGTCAGGGAGTACAGATCCTGGGGAGGGAAAAAGAGTTTAAAGAAGGGATCTAAGAACTCCAAAGAGGTTCCAGTGCAGGAGGAGCAAGCCCCCAGATTGGGGGTTAGTGCAGGTGGGCTTTCAGATTCCCTGAAGAAAGAATTCAAGGGTGAGCCAATGTTGTTGGACAGCAAGTTTTTAATGAATGGACAGTTTGCCTGACGTTATAATAAGCTTGACTTTTCTCTTGGCTAATTTTTCTATCCCAAGATTGATTTCCCTTTTACATTACCATGTGGAACAGAACCTACTAGACCTATTTCAGGCCTGCCTAACCTCAACTGAGTCAAAATCAGGATACTCTTGTGACTTGTTGAGATGGACAGGGCCCAACCTGCTGTGTGGACATTTGTTGAGCTATAGCTCATAGGCAGTGTGCCCAGAGTTCACAGCCTATGGGCTCCTGGCAACTGCATATTATACCTCTTTCAATTACATGCAAATTAAGGGGAGGGTTAATGCAAACTGAAGGATAGGTTATTTATAACTTCCTAGGAAAGAGGTGGTAGCTTCTGGGTTGTTTCCATGACATTTGTATACTGTCATGGCACTGGTGAGAGGGTCTTATGCTAATTAGCAATGAGGGTAGTCAGGGCACTTTCTGTTGCCATCTGCTGATTCCTGCCAGTTGCTTTACTTTATCCTGTCAGGACTGGAAAATAAGTCCTGCAGGTCTCCTTCTCACTTCATCACATTGACAAAATATGGACCTTGGAGAAGGCCCAAATACAAATACAGGTCACTGGGCTTATAAGGGCAGCATGTTATATCAGTGACCTAGGCATGCACTAACAAAGCCTGACCTCAGAGACAGAAAGCTAAGTCTAGGAAGAGATGATGAAACTAGATGATGTGTAAAGCCAGAGTGCAGCCTGCCTGACTCACTGTTCAGAGGAACTGTCCACACTGCTCATCTGAGACCCCTAAGTGTCTCCCACTACAGGATGCCACATTATTTTATGCTTTTGTGATGCCTGCCTGCTCCCTCCATGCCTAAATATAAATCCTGCTTGTGGGTGTGACTAGTTCTGACACTGGGTCATCTGTGGAGGTCAGGTTCTCCTAGAAGCAGACTCAGAGCCAAGGGGTTAAATATAAGAGATTTATTAAGAAGCATCCCCAGAAGAAAGCATTTAAGGAGTGAGGGTATCAGAAGAATAAAGGGAAAGAAGCTACATATGTCTAAGCCTCAGCCTCATCCATGGGGGAGCTATGGGATATAAATCACACCTCAGAGTTTTTCCTGCCTTGAGATGAAGAAGCCAGGCTTTAGTACTCCCACAGCAGCTAGCCATTGGCCTTTATGGCCTGGGTTTCAGGGTTAGGGTGGTAACCTAAGTCCCAGGTGCTTCCTGCTTTCCAGAGAATCAAGGTGCTTCCAGTTCCCAGGAGTGACTCTGTCATGGTTGCAGATGCCCGCTGTTAACAGCAAGCCCCACTGAAGCTGGAAGGCAGTTTAATAGATAAGCTAAAAGGGATCCAAGGTGATGTGAGTGGCCAAGAAAAGTGTCCTCTGCATCATTCAACAGCATCCCTTCAGGAGCAAGTATTCACTAAAATCATTGAGCTGTGGTTGAAAAATTAGTAAATTTTATGGCACATAAATTATACTTTAATAGGGGAGAAACGGAGACCCAAAAAGGGAGGAAGAACAGTTGAATACAGAGTATGGGTTACTCTTTAGAGAATGTTACCATGAATGAAAAAAGGAGTAAAGAAATAAGCAGTATCGTAAGGAGAGAGTGGGCTTAAGTGAGAGCCCTTTTTATAGATGGAGGAAATAATGCCATTTTTAATGCTGCTTTAAATGAGGCAGTAAATAAAGAAAAGTTTACGATGCCAGAAGTAGGGGGAGAGTTGCTGGAGTAATGTTCTAAAATGGCACCTACTCACCAAGCCTGTGACAGGTGCTTTACTATAAATGCTATTTCATGCCTTTCCTAATTACTCCTTTCCTATGAAATATATTGTTGTACATCCCCAATTGCCAGATGAGAAAACTAATGTTGATAGAGGTGAAGCATATTACCTAAGAACACATGACAGTAAGTACAAGAGCTAGACTCTACACTTATCTTTAATTCCAAAGATGTTTTTTCTCTCTCTACACTCCAGCACATGCAACTTGGTTACTGACTTGAATCTTCCACAGACTAAATCTGCTACAATATCATGAAAGGCAGAACACGATTCAATCTTATAAAATCAATAACTTTCACTTTTTTCAAGATAGTCGGTCAGCAAGTGATACACAAATCCCAACATGGAGTTAGGGGCCATTTGCTGAATAATGCAATCAGATTCTAAAATGTTAAAAAAAATAAAAAATAAAAAAGAGCAAGGAAATAGGTTCTTCCCTAGAGCCTCCATAAAGGAATGAAGCCCTGCCAACTCTGTTATTTTAGCCCAGTGAGACGCATTTTGAACTTCTTATCTCCAGAACTATAAGATAGATTTTTGTATTGTTTTAAACAACTGAATTTGTATCCATTTATTCCAGTAGCAAGAGGAAACTAATATACTTGGCGTTGAACAAAGTAAATGCCAAGACCTGAGACCTCAAAGCTGCTGAAACCTCTGAGTAAGCAACATGTTTCCTAGGATTAAGCATCAAGTGTAGGTGTGCAGGGGCTTTGATCTACTGTTTCCCCTCCCTCATTGGTTGAGTATTACCTCCTTCTATCCAAGTAGAATGTAAGACTTTGGAGAATTCTCTGCAACAGAAGGCAGAAAGACATGACGTGCATGCCAGTGAGAATATGACCTTGCACAGGACTGTCATCCACAGCTGTGACTGAAATTACAGGCAGGTCAAGTGTGCATGATGCAGGGCACCAAAAAATTTGCTACAGTTAATTCTAGAAGATTAAAATTATAAGCCTACCAAAAGACAAAAGGGCAAAGATATGGATAGGCATTATATTAAAGAATTAACAACAATTAACAATAGGTATATGAAAAAAATGATAGAACTTTCAAGTAATGGAAGAAATATAAATGAAACAATGACTACCTCTTTTTATCAAATTGATACTTCTGTATTTGTGAAGTGAGTATATAGTACATCATTCTCCGGGATCCATTTTTGCCTTATATCTTAAAAGAATTAAAAATGAATTTTCCCTAACTCATCATTCCCAGTTCTAATCATTTAGAGAAAGGAAGTTAATGACATATTTAATAATTTAAACACCCTAAAATAGAGGATTGCTTAAATAAATCTTAGTGTAAACATAAAAGGAGATGCTAGCCATTAACATATAGAAACTATTTTTAGATGTGAAAGTATATTCATGACATACTATTAAATGAAAAATCTATTTTAAAAATAGTAGGCACCCATGGAGTGATTCAGTTGTCTACTAAAATATTTTATATCTGAAATTATACATTGAAAATTTAAGAAGTAATTATCCTTGAGATTTGTTTTACTCGTGTTTTCTACAGAGTATTCATTTCCTTTGTAATACAATTCAGAATAATATTCTGAAAAAGAAGATTGCATTAAAATATTTGTAGTACATTTTATACAATGACTTTAAGGTACTAGCTAATAAAACCTACAGATACTAAATACTTAATAATCTCACATGAAGTGACCCAGTGATACTGGGGAATTCTCAATTTATGAATAACATCCTAGCCATTTATTTTTTCCCTTAAAATACTACAGAGTATTATACAAACAAATTGAGTGACTCTTTCAGATCCTTAATAATTCTATGGAACTTTAAAATTATTTTATAAAATTAGCAAAATGTATTTTGACTAAAACAAACCATATTGCACCATTGATCTAGTAATCATTCAACATAATGTTCATAATCAGGAAACTCAAGCACTCACAGCTTCAGCATACAGCAGGATAAATTCAGATGCCTGGAGCTTATAGAAGTTCTCCCAATTGTATATATGAAAAAGAAGAAGGAGCAGCTCAGTTCAAATGAACCGTGGATTGTGGGTGGTCACTAGGCTGTGTTCTTAACTTAGGTATAAAATAAACCATCCTTTCCATAGTTTGATTAAAATGTATGCAAAAAGATCAAGTCTTACCAAGGTGTTTGTTGGTTCAGTCACTCTAAACAAATCATTTTATTATTGACATTAGATCCTAAACAAAAACACCCACCATACACAGCTACAGATAATCCCTACTGATGGGTCCTGACTATATAAAACCAAGAGCAATGCTAAATGTCACTTTAGCCAACAAATTTGATGTACCTCATGTTTCACATGGACTTTATAATAACCTTTTCTTGAATATATAAAGGGTTTATTTGAGAGGTCAACAAAAGGAAGAAGGGTCCTTGCAAACCAGTAAGTTAAAAGTTTTAATATTCCCACTATATTACCAAGGCTGGTTGGCTCTATCTCACCCCTTTGGTGCATTTGCCTGTTTAGATATGATTTATGTTGCCATTGCTACCCAGAAAATGTAAAAGGCAGTGTTAATCTAGCCTGGCACAGTCTGAGCTTCTTTTATGCTGCCACTTCCTGCCACTCTACCCACTTACTAACTTCAGAACTCTACTTCTGTTCTGTTTGCACCAATTTGCATCATTGTTTCTCATGATGTCTTCCAAAATGCTCAGTGAATACAATATTTGTTCAAGCTGAAAATGTCTCCAAAATATGCATTTTCCACCATCTAAAGAAAACCTTCACTTTCCTTACCATAAGTTTACCTGATTCTAGCCTCAAGAAAAGAGGAAGCATTGGTCATTAAACTGTATTGGTTTGGGGCTTATGTTTGGGCCCACTCTCCTGATTCTGCTATAATTATATTAAAGCTTTTCATACCTTGTTTCTAGACTCCAGAATTCTATCTACTTAACCTCTCCAAATAGAACAGAAGCTTTTGAATGGATGCAAAGAAAACATTAAATAAAATCCAACATCCTTCATAATAAAAACCCTCAATAAGGAATTCAACAAACAAGAATATACCTTAAAATGATAAGAACCATATATGACAAACCCACAGGCAACATTATATTGAATAAGGAAAAGCTGAAAGCACTCCCCCTAAGAACCAGAACAAGACAAGGGATGCTTACTCTCACCACTCCTATTCAACATAGTACTAGAAGTACTAGCCAGAGAAATCAGGCAAAAGAAAGAAATAATGGCATCCAAAAAGGAAAAGAGGAAGTCAAATTATCTTTATTCACTGATTACATGATCCTATGCCTAGAAAATTCTAAAGATGATCACAAAAGACTCCTTTACCCTAAAGATAAATGACTTGAGTGAAATTTCAAGATACAAATCAGAGCAAAAAATAAGTTGAATTTCTATACACCAGCAGCTACAGCTGATGACCAAATCAAGAACTGAACTCCCCCAAAAAAATACCTAAGAATATATCTAACCAAGGATATAGAAGTCCTCTGCAAGGAGAACTACAAAACACTGATGACAGAAATTGTAAATGACACAAACAAGTGAAAAAAAAATCCTATGCTTATTGATAGAATCAATGTCACTAAAATGACTATACTGCCCAAAGCAATCTAAGATTCATGCGATTCCTATCAAATTAGCAATGCTATTTTTCACAGAATTAGAAAATGCTATTCTAAAATTCATATGGAACCAAAAGAGGAACTGAATAGCCAAAGTAATTAATATGGTTTGGCTGTGTCTCCACCCAAATCTTATCTTGAAATGTAATCCTCATAATCCCCACATGTCGAGGGAAGGACCCAGTGGGAGGTAATTGAATCATGGGGGCAGTTTCCCCCAGGCTGTTCTTGTGGTAGTGAATGAGTTCTCACCAGATCTGATGGTTTTATAAATGTCTAGCAATTCCCCTACTGCCACTCATCCTCTCTCCTGCTGCCCTGTGAAGAGGCACCTTCCACCATGATTATAACATTCCTGAGGCCTCCCCAGCCATGTAGAACTGTAAACCTCTTTTCTTCATAAATTATCCAGTCTTGGGTATTTCTTTATAGCAATGTGAGAACAGACTAATACAGTAATCTTAAACAAAAAGAATAAAGCTGATGGCATCATATTACTCAACTTCAAACTATGCTACAAGGCAATAGTAACCAAAACAGCATAGTACAAAAATAAACATACAGATCAATGGAACAGAATAAAGAACTGAGAAAGAAAGCCACACACCTACAACCAACTTGTCTTCAACAATGTCTACACAGAGAGACCAAGGGAAAAAGACACCCGATTAAATAAATGGTGCTGGGAAAACTGGCTGACCATATGCCCAAGAATGAAACTATACCCCTATCTACCTCTAACTATATACAAAAATTGACTCAAAATGGATTAAAGACTTCTATGTAAAACCTCAAACTACAAAAATTCTAGAAGAAAATCCAGGAAAAACTCTTCTGGACATTGATCTAGCCAAAGAATTTATGACTAAGGCCTCAAAAGCAAATGCAAGAAAAACAAAAATAGACAAATGGGATTTAAGTAAAGGGCTGATGCACAACAAAAGATACAGTCAATAAAGAGACAACCTACACAATAAAAGAAAATATTCATAAACTATGCATCTGACAAAGGACTCATATGCAGAATTTATAAGCAAATAAATAAGCAAAAACCAAATAACCCCACTAAAAAGTGGGCAAAAGACAAGAACAGACATTTCTCAATGGAAGACATACATACAAGTGACAAAGAAACATATGTAAAAGGGCTCATCATCACTAATCATCAGAGTAATGCAAATTAAAACCCTAATGAGATACCAACTCACACCAGTCAGAATGGCTATTAGTAAAAAGTCAAAAAAACAACAGATGTTGGCGAGGATGCAGAGAAAAAGGAACACTTATATATTGATGATGGGAATGTAAACTATTAATAGTTCAACCCCTACAGAAAACAGCATGGAGGTTTCTCAAAGAACTTAAAATAGAACAACTGTTCAACCCAGCAATCCCACTACTGGGTACCTACCTAAAGGAAAAGAAATCATTGTCATCAGAAAGACTCCTGCACTCATATGTTTATTGCAGAACTATTCACAATAGCAAAGACATGGAATCAACCTAGGTGCCCAGCAACAGTGAATTAGGCAAAGAACATGTGGTATATATACACCATGGAATACTACACAGCCATAAAAATGAAGGAAATCATATCTTTTGCAGCAACACGGTTGGAGCTGGAGGACATTATGCTAAGTGAAATAACACAGATACAGAAGATGAAATACTGCACGGTCTCATTTATAAGTAGGAGCTAAACAATGGGCACATATAGACATAAAAACAGGAATAATAAACACTGGAGATTCCAAAAGTGGAGAGGGAGAGATGAGGGTGAAGGTTGAAAAACTATCTACTGGGTACTGCGTTCACTATTTGGGTGATGGGTTCACCAGAAACCCAAACCTCAGCATTACACAATACACCCAGGTAAGAAACCTGTAAAACCCATACATGTACCCTCTGAGCCTATAATAAAAAATAAAGTGCCTAACATTTTTCTGGGGATCAAATGATGTAATACTTGTATAATATTAGAAAGTGTCTAGGATTGAATAAATGTTAACTGCTATCACAACTACATAGCTTGAAACCATCTTTTAAGGCCTGGCTCATATTATACCTACTATATCTATTATACTCAAGATGAATATACATAATAAATACTTGAAGAATCTGTTTAAAAAGCAGATTTCCATTCCCCATCCCAGAGACTAATTTAGTAGTCCTGGATGAGAATGCCAGGAATCCATGGTATAAGGTGTTGCCATGTATTCATGGTACCATGGATAAAGTATTCTTGTACAAGCAGACTACAGGCCTCACTTTGAGAGCCACTCTAATTACCCTTTGTCCACCTATCAGCTTTGCTGTTCTGAATTCATGTAGCAGTTACTACTTAGTACTTATTATTCTGTTCTCTGTTTATATTTTATTATCAAATAAGATTACAAATTACCGAAATAGAGATTATATTTTCTTCAGTTTGGTATCCTCCATAGCTAAGAGTATTTTTTTTTAACACCAATGTAGGGCATAAATTAGTTTTTTGATGGACCGATCATTGAATCTTCCAGCCTCAAATGCCAAATCCAGGACTTCTAATTGAATTTAGTTTTAACAATCAGCAACAGACTCTGCTCTTCAACATGGTCTCAGACTTTACTTGAAGTGATCTACAAATACAGTTATTCAACATGCTACCTGTACATTTTGTTTTCCATGAGAACATCTTGAGTTAAATTATAGTTTCTGTTATCCTTCAAACATTTTACAAACAATTTATTAAGGCCTTGAGCAAAAATACAGCAATCTCAACATAATTTAGATAAGTTTGGTATACTCCAAAGAAACAGTAACTTGAACATGACCTTGGATAAACATATGGTTATAATAACCGAAGCACCATATTCTTCTATATTATATGGGTTAATAATATAAAGTCCTTGACTATTCATAATGAAGAGAAGAAAACATGTTGAAATTCTTCCAAACCCATTTGCAAACACAAATCAGATGACTGAGCTCAGCCTAGTTCAGCAGCCACACAATAGAATCACCTGTAATTTTATAAAAATCCTGATGCCCAGATTATATCTGAGACCAATGAAATTAGAATCTCTAAGGGTTTAACTGTGGTATCAGTGTCTGTAAAACTTCTCAGGTGACTGCAGTGTACAGCAAGATCGAGGAACACTGGGCTGTCTTCATAAGAATCTTAGCACTAAGATTCTAAGCTTATCAAGCACTTAGTGAACCCTTAGTAAGAGATATTTTTAAAATAGAGATATTTTTAAATCCTTTTTTGAGTCTGATCTACTGTGAGATGTAAAAACCATCCATCTAATCACATTCCCCTTTTCAAATGAGAATTAGGGACAAAGATTGTTTCAAATCTCATTAGTGCAAAAGCATGGCAAGAGATATCAATGTTCATTATGACAACATCTAGTGTAAATGACCTACATGGTTCTTTCCTAATAGTAAGTTTGGATAATCAGGAGAAATTAAGTTCACTGGAGTACTGAAGCAGAGGAGGAAAGATCTTCAAGGAATTAAAATGAGCAAATAAGTAAATCCAACACTAGACTAACTTAACGGTGTTACTCAAGCTTCATTGAATAAATATACTTAAAGTACTGAAACAATTTGGATCTGTGTCCTCATCCAAATCTCTTGTTGAAATGTAATCTGCAGTGCTGCAAGTAAGGTCTGATGGGAGGTGATTGGATCATGGGAGCAGTTTCTCATGTTTTAACATCATTCCCCCATGCTGTTCTCATGGTAGAGTTCTCACAAGATCTGGATGCTTAAAAGCCTGTGTGTAGTGCCTGTCCCTCCTCTCTCTCTCTTCCTTCTGCTCCTGCCATGTGAAGTACTGGCTCCTGCTTCGCTTTCCATCACGATTAAAAATTCCTGGGGCCTCCCCAGAAGCCAAGCTGATGCTGCCATGCTTCCCGTACAGTCTTGAAACCATGAGCCAATTAAGCCTCCTTTCTTCATAAATTACCCAGTCCCAGGTATTTCTTTGGATTAGTGAATAAAATGGACTAATACAAGCACCAAGAACTGTACCTGGCATATACAAAGGGCTATGTATTTGTTACATGGGATAAATATGTGAAGAATGTTCCTACCTGAATGTGCACTCCTCTAGGGAGAATACCTGACAAGTCCCATCACTTCAAGGACCTTACTCTAGTTATGTTTTAAACAATACATGTTTCAGCTTGAAATTCACATTTTAAAGTCTACATTGCACACTCAAAATGTACATAATTGAAACCATAATTTCAAGCAGGGGTGAGCAAACCACTGCTCAGAGACCAAATTCAGCCCAACCTGTATATTTGTAAATAAAATTGTATTGGATCATAGTCACACCCATTCATTTACATATTGTTTGTGGCGGCTTCCACACTGCAAGTAAAGGTACATAACTGAGAAACAGGTTACATTGTCTACAAAGCCTAAAATGTTTACTATCTGCTTCTTTACAGGCAGAGTTTGTCTACCTTTGATCTTGATAATTCCATTTAATAAAAGAAAGTCTTCCCCTGTTGTCAAGACAACAAGAACGAACGTATTTGTATTTAGCGTCATTTTTTTTTATCATTCCCATAATTACCCACCTCATTCTGTTTTGCACTTGTAAAGTCAGATATAACCTAAAATGAGAGTAACTTAAAAATGCTCTCATAGGGGCGAATTGTAATGGCAAAAATCACAGACTCTTAAATTTGTTATGAGACTCATGAGGAAACTATGATATACCCAATGGTTGAAATTTATAAAATCACTAAAAACAATATTTCTTTAAGGTTAAAATAACATGAAAATATCCTCATATTACACTGTCAAATGAAAGAGTCAGGACTCAAAACTTATAAAGTATAATTACAACTATATAAAACAAACAAACTACACATTTTCCCAGGAAATCTCTAAAGAAAAACATTCAAATGCGCTGGCTTTGAGTGATAGACATACAACTTTTTTCTCTACTTTTTATGTGGTAAACTCTATAATAAGCAGGCATTACTTTTATAACAAAAATAACTTTGATTTTTAAAATATGGGATATGTGGAATATGAATTGTTTGTATTTAAGTCTGAGACTGACAATTTCTCACATATAATGTGTTAGATGTGGCACGTGATAGTTGAATGTCTCACAAACAAAAGCAATATCACTAAAATGTGTTATGCATGTACAACTCTTTGATGTTTACAAAGGTTTTTCAGAAAAAAAATATCTTATTCAGTTCTCACTACTTCAAAAAAAATTAGAAAGCTGCAACTGACAAAAGTAGAACACCAGCTCAGACCTTCTGGCAAAAGTAGAGCACTCGAAAATTAATCACATTTATTCTATTGGTACTAACTTCTACCTTCCTCCCTCAACACCAAGCAAAATCTAGAGTTTAGTTGATGAGTGTTTTCTCTTTTTCATGAAATCCCAGGAATTGACATTGCAATGTAGAGGACATTTAGAGTCACTTAAGTCCTGTTTGCTCATAGTTCCGTAATAATGCAAGCAGTATTAAAACTCCCCAAATATGTGTATAACAAACAGCTTCTCCGATCACAGTATAATCCTGCAAAGGCCCATTGTCAGTGGAAATCACAGTTAAGGCAAGCTGGTATAGATCTAAAAGGAAGAAGCCGAAGCAAAATTAATGTAAGTAGAGAGTTTATTTGGGCCTAGCTTGAGGATTACAACGTGGATATATAGATTCAAGTTGCCCCGAACATACACTGCAATTAGTGGTAATTACAAGTGGACTTTTAAAGGGAAAGAAGAGGCAGTTCCTTAGCTGTCTACCAATAGTTTACATTAATACAACATAAGCTACTGATTGACTATACATTGTTAAGCAATAGGATGTGAGTTAGAATGTCCAATGTGGCATTATTAGGTTAATTTATAACCACTTGTGGATAAAGAAAATGTGGTATATATACAACATCATGGAATACTAATCAGTCATAAAAAGAATGAAATTTGGCATTTCCAGCAACACAGATGGAGCTGGAGACCATTATTTTAGTGAAGTAACTCAGGAATGGAAAACCAAATATCATATATTCTCACTTATAAGTGGAAGCTAAGCTATGACGACACAAAGGTATAAGAATGATATAATGAAATTTAGGAGCTCGGGGGTGGGAAAGAGGTGATGGCTAAAAGACTACACATTCTGTAAAGTGTTAACTGCTCAGATGATGGGTATACCAAAATCTCAGAAATCACGACTAAAGAACTTATCCATCTAACCAAAAAAATCACCTGTTTCCCAAAAACTATAAATAAAAATTTCCCAAAAAAAAAATTTTGAAAATTTAAGTTCATAATCACTTGCAATAGCAAGCACTTTCCAGGGATGATTCTATAGCTTAAAAGCAAGGGGTAGGACATGTGATTGCTACCTGATTTTAAATCCTCTCTAGGCCTGGTGACTTAAAAGGACTGACATTCCTCAGATAAAAGTTATTTTCTTATCTCACCAGATAAGTTGAACTCTCTCAGTACCCAAACATCTTGCCTAGCATCCTATAGTACAACTTGGCTTAATGGGCCAGTCGTGCCCTGAGGAACAGACAAGGACCCACACACTAGTCTAAGATGCCTAAACATTTGGTACTGTAGGCAATGTTATATCTTAAGAACTATTAGTTTGATGGAAAAGTAATTGCAGTTTTTGCCTTTGAAAGTAAGGGGAAAAACCACAATTAGTTTTGCACCAACCTAATAGAACCAGCTCTTAAAAGGCTTTTTAAGAGATTAATTTGACTTTTCCAGACCTCCAGTTTTTCCTCCCCGGTCCCTCTCTCATCTCCCTGCTATATCCTTGGCTCTCACTCTCTATCATCCCTGATGATGGCCAGTAGCTGTTCCATCCACCATTCTCAAAGAGCCTCACCCTCAATGGCTAAGTAAATCCCCTACCAACATATTAATCGAAAAGAGCTTTCTGTTACACCTAAAAAGACTCTGCATTTTAATAAGGTGCTACTATACAGCATAAAACAAATTTCCAAATTATAATCTTATTCCAGCTCCTACCTTTTCAGCTCAAAACTCATCTTTATCTCCATTCATTCTTTCTTTTTTCCTTCACGTCTCACCTCCTTCATTCTTACAACCAGGACTCTATGACACCTCTTCAAACATTCTGTTCTTCAATTTACCTTATCCTATTGATTCATCTATTTGTTCCTCAAGGCATCCTTCTCTTTCAGATAAAAAACAAACTCATGTTATCCTGATACTCAAGATTTCTACAAGCTGTACTCAGCCTGTATCAAACCTGACAAGTTCCTTAACTCCCTTGGTTTTGAAGGAAATAAAAATATTTCAACTCAGAATATTATCTGACCAATTTTGAGGTAGTTGTTCAGAGGGCCTCAAAACAGAATTAGCCCTGCAAAGCTATGTTTTGTGGGGAAGATTTTGCACTGATGAGAAAATGTGCATTAATTCAACCAGATTCTCAGCCTTCTTTTGTCCAGATCTAAGAAAGATTAACTGAGACTCTGACACATTTAAAGGTCTAAAAGAAACATTTACCATCTCTTCTCTCTGAGGGCTGCTTTCTGTGAGGTTTCATCGACATAACAAGACCACCTTTGCTAGGCAGGTCGCCCCTTCTTCCCTTCCTATAACCTGTTTTGCCATCAAAAGCTGGTTTATCATGATCCGAGACCCCATTGCTTCTGTAACTTCAAGACGGTGTATAAGCTTCTGAGCCCCATTGGGAGTTTGGGGTAATCACCCTGTGGTTCTCCCCATTGTGCATGTTAGTAAATTTATATGCCTTTTCTTCAATTAATCTTCCTTTTGTCAGTTGATTTTTCCACAAACCTTCAGAGGGCAAAAGGGAGTTCCTCCTTTTGCCCCTACAATTTCTACCTCCACCCAAAACCATTTCCTACTCATGGATTATATCTAATTCTGCCACATCCGTGTGCCTTTGCCTTGGTGGTACCCTCCGAGAAAATTTACAAGGACAACCTGGCTTTCTCAAAAAAGCCTCTCTATCTCTCCCAGGCACAGTGAGCTGATTTCTTCCTCTATACTGCCATTGTATTCTTCATACAACTTTATTACACAACTAATTTCATTCTATTATAATTAGTAATTTACGTTTCTACAGTCCTTATTCAATTTAGGCTACCCAGTAGCAGGGTCTCTATCTAACCGATGCTGTGGACCCATTCCTACCTACTGTCATTACTTCTAAGGTCCCAGCAAAAAGTTGGGCACATATACTAATCAAGGAATTATTGAATTACTATGGAAATAATAAATGAATGCATGAAAGATTAATGACAGCATTTCAGTTATTCTAAGAAGCAATGTGGGAGACAATTTCTAGTTAAGCCACTGGGCCTTCTGGAAAATTACACCACAACAGTTTCGTTGTTGCAAAATCACAATGACTACAAGATAAGTCAATTGCATGATAAATATTCTGTTTCCTTTTGAATTAAAATCAAACAAGTATGCATTTTGAATAGCCAACTATAAAATTTAAGTGCTGTAATTAAACAAATATTACAACCAAATTAATTTGAATTATGCAGACTACTTCCTGGAATGTCGTTAATCAGGTATTAATATTGCTAGCAGGTCATGTAGAAAAAAATGAGGCTCAGGGGTCTAAAAATATTACAATTTATCATATTTCAGGTTTATCCTCACCCAATCTATGAAAGAAAAACATCAATATAATTTTAAATTACTAAATATAGCTGTATTTCTAAATTAACCATATAATTAATAAATAATTTCTGGAATTATAAAAGTGGAAAAACTTTAGAGACAGAATTTCATTCTTTCTCCTCTGAACACTCTCAGATACACTTATTGAAAGAGAGATAGAATTTCTTTTTTTCCTATTACACAGTGTACTATAATTTTACCTGTACTGGAAATTAATTCCTGCAGAATAAATAGTAAAACAACAACAACAAAAAAAAAAAACACCTGACTCCAACTGAGCAGGAGAGAGTGAGAGAGTGACTTGGGGAAACACATGGGTCAAGAAGGGACCTGCATGATGAATCTTTGTCTCCCTTTTTGCTGACCTGATTAGCCCAGCTTTAACTTTCCTCCTTATTTTCCTGAAATTGCACTACTCGGATTTTAATTGGAGTTGATATAAGTAAAGACTGTTTGGAGTGTTGGCGGATAAGAGAGGGAAGTATTACTCATATATATATACACACACACACACATATCAGTGGCAGAGTTAGAAAAACAATCTAAATAAAACAAATTCATATTAAAATAGTTAAGAAGCTGTTAATTCTCCAAATTAGAGCATTAATTCTTTTAAATCAGCAACTCTGTTGTATAGAGCTTGACAGGTTATATCAAATTGACTTGAAAGTTACTGAGGAAAGAAAGTTGTATTCTTGAAGAGAGACGAGATTAAGTTGAAAAACTGAAGTGGCCAACTTAAGAAACTTTGGCAGACACAGTTGTCCTTAACATTTTTATTTCTTACTACTCTAGGATTTTACTGAAGTTATCTAGTCTCCCCTGTTTCTCTCTCTCATTTTGGTATTTTGTATCTGTATAATGTCTTGACCATCAGAGGTACAAAAACCTGAAAATACTTCACTATGACAAATTTTGGACTGACAGTGTGTATTCCAATGTGATCAGGGATTTTTATGCTATTTACAACATAATATATAATATATAAACCATACATGCAATTTTTAAGAAAGAAATTAAAACTTATTTCAATGTGAATGAAAGCTACTTAGGCTTGGCTTAGTGCCATGGTAAGCAAAATTCTAAGATGTTTTCATACCCTCCATCCTCTGGCGCAGGTCCCTGCATAACTCCCTCTTTAAATGCAAATAGGACCCATGACTTGCTTGTATCCAATAAATACAGTAAAGGTGGTAGGATATTGCCCTCATGATTCATTTATGCTGTGTAAGAATGTCCTAACAAACTGGAGAGAAACATTATCCTGCTGACCCTGAAAAACCAAACAACCATGCTATGAACTGCACATGGAGAGAATCATGTGGCAGCGCACAGTCAAAAGCCTTTAAGACCTGAGAGTAGCCAACAGTCAGTAAGAAACCAGGGCTCTCAGTCACACAGCCTCAAGGAAATAGATGCTGTAAATGTACTGAGTGAGATTGAAAGCCGATTATTCTCCAGTCAAACCTCCAGATAAGAACACAGCCCAGTTGGCACAGAAGACTCTAATTAAAAGATTCCGCTGAGCTATGTCCAGACTCCTGCCTCTCCTGCCTCATGCACATGGCTACATAATAAATATGTATTATTTAAAGCCACTAATTTTGTGGCAATATGTGATACAGCATAGAAAACTGATACAAGTATCTTTCTTCAAATTGGATCCCTCTATATACATAAAAGGGGCATAGTTATGAGACTCACATGCTCAAATACTCTGCACTAGAAGCTGGCAATGCTTCTGGTCACCAGATAAATCCTCTTAGCCCTGTTTTCTTTTTTCTTTCTTTCTTTCTTTCTTTCTTTCTTTTTCTTGTTTTTGATGTTTTAACTCATATAGCTTGGGCTTTGTAACTTTAATGAAATAAATTGATTAAAAGATTTCCTTTGATGAATCCATCCCAGTTTTTATATCCCCCCTTACTTTATACATGTGCATAGTCCTATTTTTTCCACCCTGTTATCTTTGATTTTAAAATGTGAAGTTTCTGAGAACTTCAATAACTTGCTTAGCTATTTTCAGAGCAGTAGATGAGGAATAAAACAGAGTAGAGGATAACCTTCACAATTCCTTCTCATACTTATCATCTCTCCTTCTACACTGGTGTTAATTCTGAACATAATAACAGTCATAAGCACAGATATAATATTTATTCAAATGCTCTCCTATCTTTTTCTATCTCTTCAGATGCTCAAAACCACTTTTGAAATAGATAGAGCAATAGCATTTGTTTACTTGGTTTTTTTTTTTTTTTTTAAATAGATAAAGCAGTATTGTTTGCTTGGGCACTATAATTTTGGCTCTTATTAAAGAAATAAGTATTTTCCACACAAATTATTATTTATTCAGGTATTTGCATATGGAATTTTTTTAATGTAAAAAGTTTTTTTACATTTTTAATGTGAAAAAAGTAATGTCACTATTTTTAATGTAAAAAGAGAGAAGACTGAAGAAGAAAACTTAGATGACTATACCAAGGCATTATAGCAAGTTTGCAGCAGAGGCAAGACTAAAATTCTGGATTTGTGATTCAAAATCTGATTTTCTTTTTCTGTTTCCATCTGAATTCTTTAGGAAATTATTGTGAAGATAAAAAGAGAAAGGATTTTGCAAAGGAGATAAATCTTGGAAATTTAATATGAAATTAAACAAGTAGAAAACCATTTCTCAAGCAAGAAAGATGTATATGATGGTTTTGGTACGATTTGACTGAGCTGGAATAGTATGTGACCATTACTGACATTTGTATCTCCACAGCTAATATAAATGCAAAGATCCTATTTATTTACCTATGCTCAGAAATTATGATGAGCATAATGAAAATTTTTTTCATGCCCTTGTTAAGTTGACTAAGCCCCAAAATATAGTAAAGTGGCAAGATGTGTGTTCTCTGACAATTCTAGAAACTAATTAGAAATGAAAATGAGTTCTCAGACTTAGGAGGCTAATAGCCTTGTCTATTTTGAAAAATGTAAAATTCCTGTGTGTTTCAACAGGCTTTTTTTTTCCAATTCAGTGTAAGAAGCAACAGAACCATGCATCATTAGGCTGGACAAGGAGATGATAAACAACATTGTTATAGCTCTGTAGTTGCTAGGTTGCTAAAGGCTCCAAAGAGGTAACTCTCATTATTTGACATAGACAAGTTGCTAAATGAGTGTCAAGGCAATTGTTGATGCCTGAAGTGGTTGAAGCAACCTACAGCATACTTGCCATTCCAAAAAGTCTGTCCGTGTTTCTCCAAGGATGCAGCCTATTTCATTGTGTTTGCTGCTTTCAGCTTTTTCTTATTCAAGCACATCCAGGTCTTTTATTTCAATATCATTTTCCTATCCATGCAGAGGCAAAAAATGGTTACCAACTGCATACAAATAAAAGTTTAAATTCTTAAATATGCCTTTCAAGTTATACTAAAATCTATCCACAATCATCTCTCTATTGTGGTCTCAAATCTTCCAAAACAATCCAATAACCTGGACAAAGTTTCTCTGATCATAGCATATATAGTTACACTTTTACAATTTATCTGCCTCACAATTCCCATCACTCTTTCTCTTACTATTCTTTTTTTATTTTTTTTTTTTTTTTAAAGGCCTCTCCCATGAATTCTTTTCTGGCTCTTCCTATCTATTGTGATTATCTTGTTCTCTTAATTAGATAACACACATTCTACAGAAGGCTACGGTAGATGCTCATGTTTTTATATTTTAATTCTCAAACTAGAGTATAATCATCTTAAAAAAGAAACTTTGTTGTATACTTCTTTTTGAAACTCCACACAATCTAACAGTGCATTTTACATAGTATATCCTTGGAAATTCCTTATCTTAGCATCTAAATTGGGTGAAACTTAAAGGAACTCTTTCCTCAAAAGACATCTCTACTCATGCCAGCCATTCTGGCCTTTATTTGAAGCAGTTAAACATTATGTTGTTGGCAGATTTACTTTTTAAGAAATTCTTTCTTATTTGTACTAAGACAAAATCTGCTTTGTAGCACCTTCCAACCAAAAGTCTTAGTTATGTTCTCTGAAGTGACACAGACCAACTCCAACTTATTTTAGGTGATAGTACTGCATTTACTCGAAGGCAGATACCTTTCATTTCTCGTTCTATGTATTGTTCTTCATGTAACATAGTTTTCAGACAACCTGGTCGTTCCTTTCGCCTTTGGCCACCTTCTGGCCTCTAAGCATTTTATGAAAGTTTCTCTTGAATGTGATCATCAGATCAAAGCACGATACTCTAAATGTCATAACACCAACGCATATTTGAATGGAATAGTTTTCTTAATCACAGCATTATATTGCCAGCAATACAGTCTAAGTTTATGTTACTATATTATCTAATGTGATATTTTAATATCACATTATAATTTTGGCTCAGAGAAATATCTGCAAGTATTTTCCACACAAATTACTATTTACTCAGGTGATTTCATCTTGAACTTATCCAATAAAATGTATTGCCTCGAAGAGATTATCACATAAACTGATTTTGTTCAAGCTGAAGTTGACAGCTATCTCATTGGTACAAGTTTCAACCTAAACTGAAAATATGTCAGGTGAAGTGGGGCATCAGCTGGAGATCCCATGGGGAGTTTCTGCAGCTCAGAAATGTGGACTACACGAAGGAGGTTCGAGGGTTATTTGGAAGATGTGCTCTACTCCACTAGACAAAAGGTTACTGTGTGAATAGTGTTTGATAAGCATTACGAACGGCTGCAGTACCTCCCTTAACTTTACTGCACTTTGGTTTCCTGGCTGTAAAGTAAGACCCACCTGGATAGTTACTATGCCCCTTTTCAAATAGAAGAGTCTACAGCCTTTCCTTTTCTAAGTACATTCAAGCCATCTGTTCAAGAATCTGTTCTGAATGTTGACATATATTGGTGTTAAATAAGTCTATGGAGTCCAACCGCCACATTTTCTATCAGGAAACTGGATAAAATTTCATCTTTTTTTTTTTAATTGTACTGGTAATTAAATAATTAAATAATTTGATCACCAGCCTTTAGGACAAAGAAAAGTTAACTCTTGAACAAAGGAATGTCCAGCAAAACCTTGAACATTTGCCATGGTGCATCTCCCCTTAGCCACACTGACATTATATTCCTGGACAAAATTGGCTCCAGGTCCTGCTCAAGCTGAGCCTGAACAAAGGCATCTTGATTTGTGTGTGTGTGTGTGTGTATGTGTGTCAATCATAACATGTAATCATCAGAAATCATGATCTCACATCCCCCTCCCCCCTCTCAGTTCGGAATTTGGATTTGTCAAGTGACTGACTAAGTGTTAACAACCAGCAGATGGACTAGAAGGGCAGATGGGGCTTTCTCAGGAAAGCAGCTAAGAAGTGATTAAAATCACCAAGGACTGCACTTATTTTTCCTCCTTTCAAAGAATGCTATATTTTTTTCTACTGTGAAATCTGATTAAGACAGAAAAGCAGACAATAGAAGTGAGCCAATTCCTGTTATTCTCTCTTTGTTTAAATTGCAATGCCTTTAAGGACACAAGATGTTAGGAAATGTTTTAAATAGATTTTATCTTCTTGAATATTAGTATCATAGCCATCCTAAGTTTTTGGGATGCTCATAAAGATGTTTTCCATTTTCATAAAGTTAGAACTGTCTATTCACTTCCACATATATTGGGTGTCTATACCATTGTTTTGTTAATTCAACCATTTGGTGTTATATCAGTGTGCTAGGTGCTGACAGTACGGGGAACAGCAGTTCAACCTCTCTAAACTCAGTCATTCTCCTTGGCACTATAATATATACATCTGCATGACTATGCCATTTGAAACACTCAGTCTGGGATATTTACATTTATTTTAACAGCAGTGCTCTTTCTTACATTGCTGGGTAACCTCCTTAGGAAATGCTTTCAGAACCAGAGTAGTAGCTTCAAAAGAAAATGTCTCATTACTTTGTAAGTAAATCTCATTTTTGACCTAAAATAGTTTTAACTAGTTTGATGATTAAACTTGATTCTGAAAGATATTTGGTTACATGACATACATTTCTATAGTTGAGAATATTTAACACAATATTGTAGAGGCAGTAAATAACATATAAAAGAGGGGCTCTGGAAAGACTTTAAACATTGTGGTAGGCAGAATAATGCCCGCTCAAAGATGTCCCTGTTCAATCTGGGCTTGGTGGCTCAGGCCTGTAGTCTGAGCATTTTGGGAGGCCAAGGTGGGCAATGCACTTGAGGTGAGGAGTTCGAGACCAGCCTCGCCAACATGGTGAAACCCCATCTCCACTAAAAATATAAAAATTTGCCAGGTGTTGGGGTGGCCACCTGTAATCCCAGCTACTCAGGAGGCTGAGACATGAGAATAACTTGAACCCGGAAGGTGAAGTTTGCACGTGAGCTGACATCACACCGCTCCACTCCAGCCTGGGCAACAGCAAGAGACTCATCCTGGGAGAAAAAAAAAAAAAAAAAAAAAAAAGCCCTTTTTCTAATCCTCAGAACCTTATATGGAAAAGAGGATTCTGGACTCTGTAGAACCTTATATGGAAAAGAGGACTCTGGACTCTGTAGATGTGATTAAGAGTCTCGAGAGGGGCTGATTATTTTGCATTATCTTAGTGGGCCCAGTGTAATTTCAAGAGTCCTCATAAGAGAGAGGCAGAGCCAGAAAATAAGATCTGAAAACAGAAGTCACAGGGATTTAAGATGCTACACTGCTGGCTCTGAAAATGAAAGAAGAATCTGCTATCAAAGACTGAAGGTCAACTTTAGAAGCTGTAAAACTTAAGGAAATAGATTTGCCTCTAGAACCCCCAGAAGGAACACAGCCCTGCCTGCTGACACCTACATTTTTGACATCTGATCTTAGAACGGTAGGGTAAAAAATTTCTGTTGTTTCCAGCCACAAGAAATGTGGTAATTTCTTACAGCAGCAATAGAAAATTTAAATAGCAATGAAAATATTTTAAAGAGGGCCAGGTGTGATAGTTCACACCTATACACTAAGTACTTTCGGAGGCTGAGTCACAAGGATCACTTGAGGCTAGAAGTTCAATACCAGCCCAGGCAAAAAACGAGATTCTATTTCTTAAAAAAAAAATTCTTTTAAATAAGTGATATCAGCATCAAATTTAATACAGCAGTGATTTTTTTTTTTTTTGGCCCTACCTGGCCTGCTTAGATTGAAAAGCAGAGGCCTCTGATGTTTTATGTTGATTTCTGAGGGTAAATCTCAATTAAGTAAGAAATAATGGTGCGTTTGATTAGTGACATTCATGATAGGAGTAGGGCTAGGAATGGTGATCTGTGTGTCAGTCACACATTTGCCATCTCTGATTAGTGTGGGTAAATTAGGTCATTCTCTCAGAATCATAGAATATCAGTTTGGCTTCTTGTATCCAAGAAAAAAAAAAAAACCTTAAATTCTATTTTGGTAGAGAAACGTATCAAAATCACTAAAGAAGCTCCTGATAGAATCAGGTCTAAAATTAAGGGTCTTTATTTGCTATCTGAAATTTCTTCTTTTACATCTCAGTAAGTTTTGGTAGATTCGTAGTTCAGGTAGAAATAACACTGACAAAAATAATTGTGTTCTCTCCTCTCTTGGTGACCCCTATCACATTAATCCAAGGCTTCAATGTTACTGAGCCCCCTTGTTTAGTGCTTTATCCACACTCACTCCTGTTGGGTAATATTCAACCTCTAAACATCCTCGTACTTCCCCTCCACTTCTACTTCATAACTAACTACATTTCCTGTTATCTTAAGTCTTAAGTCTCAACTGGATAGCCTAGAGAAAAGAGATAGAGAGATCTAATGAATTAGTTTATATCTAAAAATGGCTTATTTATTGTATTTCTTATAATTTTTAAAATTGTTAGTATTTTTAAAATATAATTTTTAGAAACTTTAAATCAAATGCTTGCATCTATCATTTCAAGCAGTGAGAGGTCAGAGAAGCAATAATAGCTACAAACAAACAAATAGATATTGTTTAGAAGCCTAGCAAGTGCTCTGCTAGGCACTGGGAATGCTTTTGTAAACAAGAGGCAAGATTTATTTCCTTGAGGATCATACAGACTTTCTGGAGCCCCTCAAATCTCAGTAGTTGATTTGTACATGGTCATTTCTGTTCCCTCTGCCAGGACCTTACCCTGGGAAATAGATTCAATCACAGCTTATGGAAACACAACAAGTCTTCAAGCAGTCAGTGGGGGCCCTGAACTTTTTCCTGAACACTCCAATCCTTTCAGAGAAGAGGGAACCAGTGACTTCTTGGAGAAACACAATTATTTCACAGGGAAGTAGAATGATAAGTCATTAGAAATTCATAATCTAAAAACTGATTGCCTGGGTTTGAACTTAGTTTTTCCTTTCCATTTGAGAGATATGGAGCAAATTGTTTCACCTTTCTTTGTTTGCTCATCTATAGATTGAGATGAATTATATTTACTGTCTCATGAGAAAAAAAATTAAATGAAATCTATGCCAAGAATACCAAGTAGCACAGTTCCTAGGACAAAGTAGGCTGCTGATAACTGGGAGCAATTAATATTGTTATTTATATTGTCATTAATACCAAAATCATTCCCCTCTCCTACTTCTCTATTACTATGAAAAGACACCTTTAAAATAAAGCCTGCCGGAATATTAAAAAAGTACATTGTATCTGTCATTCTTGGTAAATGTGGCAGCTATACTGTTGGTCACAATTCCTCTTGCCTTTTTATTTCAGTTGGAAATGCCCAAATCCACTCAGATACTGGCAGACAGTCTCTCAGCCCAGCAGCAAGACAAAAGCACAAAACTAAATAAAACCAAAGAGAAATACTGCTGAAGATTTCTTAGAAATATATTCTCCCTGATAAATAGAGAGTGAAGGATATGAAGACCATCCGCAGACACCCTCACTTCCTACCTGCATTGCATATTATTGTGTGAGGAGGTCATCTTTGAATCTAATATTCTCCAGCTATGAACCATGAAGAAAAAGATAAAAGAACTGCAAAAAAAGAGAAATAAGACCTGATGGTGTTGAACTGTTGAATTAGCCAGCCTGGGAGTCACCTTTTTGGAACTTCTTATTATGAGAGATTTTGTTACTTGAACTTTGTGATTTAAGCCAATTTCAGTAGAGTTTTTATTACAAACAACCAAATTTATTCCAAACTAGTAAAAATATTGATACTAAAAATATCTGCCTTGTGATATTTATTGAGATTACATGAAATAATAGAAACTTCATTAAGAAAACTATTTGATATTATCCTAGATATTTTTTTAAAATTACTCCAAATTATTATCACCGAGTTATACTATAGAACAAAAACTTAATCACCTTGATTATATTCTCTGTTTTGCTTGCTCATAGAAAGCCTCAATATATAAGTTCTTGCTACTATTATCTACTGATCAAAGCCCCCAGAATTATAAATTTATTGTTTGCTGTGGCTTTAAGCTTGCCATCCCAAAAACAAAATCCATTATAATTTTAATAGCTTGATAGAAATGCCTCAATGATCTTGTCAAGAAAGACTGTGAGAGTGTTAATAATCTGGGTGGAACAAGAGGTATGGTTGAGGCACGAGAAGAAAATAAACTTACGTAGGCTGGGCACAGTGGTTCATGCCTGTAATTTCAGCACTTCGGAAGGTCAAGGTGGGTGGATCACTTGAAGTCAGGAGTTTAAGACCAGCCTGGCCAATATGGTGAAACCCCATCTCTACTAAAAATACAAAAATTAGCCAATCATGGTGGCACATGCCTGTAATCCCAGTTACCTGCGTGGGTGAGGCAAGAGAGTTGCTTGAACCCAGGAGACAGAGGTTGCAATGAGCCAAGATCACGTGACTGTACTCCAACCTGGTGACAGAGTGAGTCATCTCAAAAAGAAAAAAATATAAATATTTATATGTCTACCATTGATTTACCTTTCCTTACCTAGGATAAAACCGAGAACATCTGACACTATAGCCCTATAAACCTCCGCCTACAGAAGGCAGCCATGGTACATCGACTGACCAAAAATGACTCACTGAAAAATCAATCTGACAAGTCACCTGACTACAGGTATTTAGGTCTTGGCAACCTATTCTGTTAATGTGCTATAGAAAATATGTTATTCTAAGACAATATTCTTTGTGAATCTCAAATCTAAATTAAGTATTTATTATATTCTACACCTAAAACAACTCTAAAAAAGAATGTAGAGAAATCAAAGAAGAAAGATCTAAACTGAAATGCATGAGTTCATCCTATTTCACATAGTGTAGCAGTGAAAGTCATATCTGTAGTAAGCTAAAGGACATAAGCTATTTTGAGTAAAAGACCATTGTTCATAGGGTACAGGTCAAGATGCTGATCTTGCTTAATCTATTAATCTTCTGTCCTTCATCTTTTTATAACCTCCAGGACCTAGATGATCTCATATCTTGCATAAACACTTTCTTACAACTCCAGCCCACACCTATCTGCCTTGAACTGTGCTATTGATGGATATTTAACCCAATGGCCTTTCTTTGTGCACACATGTGCACACGCGTGCGTGCACACACGTGTGTGTCTTTTCTCCTGAACTGACCTATACTATAAATTCTGCAAAGGCAAAAAACTATGAGTTACAAATATATGAGTGTACAATTAAGTATACATTTTATACAGATAGAGGAAAAACGATATGCTTCATTACTACCACCACAAATTGCTACAAATTAGTTCAGGTGGCACAATTTGGTCAGGAGTGAGGTTTTACCTTAATATCATCAACATCCCTTGAAGAATTCAAGACCTCCCTCTTCTACTGTCAGGGAAATGGTGAGATATAAGTGCCCAATCCAAAAAACTGGAAGGCTGTCCACAAGGCATACATTTCACCAGGGAAGGTGGAATCATGCAATGCAGATAAGAATATTTCAACTGAAACAACACACTAGGCATTATCGGCAATTGGTCTCACCAGACATCGATGAAAGACACAAACTTATGCTGACCTAGCTTCCATGGAGCTTCCTAGTTCTGATGGTTCTTACCCCAGTGTATCTCATGGTTCCTCAGTCCCACCCTCTGCTAGCCACATGATCACACTCTTTTGTCCTCACCTCAGCCATTGTCTTTTTATCTTGTCCCAGCAAGTATGCATCTGAAGTTTTTCTTCTTGCAGTTAAGCCATAAGTTTGTTTCAGGTACTAACATTTACAACTCTTGCTTATAGTTTATAGTGGATGGCTCATGTTTATCAGTTTGTTCTGGCATATAAAAAAGAACTGCAAGAAACACTAAAGGAAAGGTGTAGGAGGTATGCGAACACTTAGAATGTTATTCCTCCCCACATGTAATAGCTCCCATCACATTTTAGATGAGGTCCTCAACCTAAAGGTGAGCCTAAGAGCAGATGCCAGTCAATTACAGAAGTTAATAGCCTTACTGTCTTGGCCCTTATTCCCCTCCCCTACTCCGCATTACCTGTAGAGGGTTTTCTTTTATGGATTAATGCAGTTTTAATTAGAGAATTCCATTCTATCCAAAGACCGCTGGAAAGACTTTCAGGTAAAAACATAAGACGATACTTTGTTCAAAAAAAAAAAAGGTCAAAAAATAAACCAGTGGAGACTTTCCCCTTTGGGTAATAGTGGATTAGCTAAATTGGGCCAATACTCTGATCTCAGAGGACAACTGGAAAAGCTAGAGACAAAATTTTAATCATCTACTTGAAAATATTCAAGAGCTAACAAGATGGTATAGAATTATCAGGCCAAAATTCAGAGACTGACTTTTAGAAATACTTTCTTCCTGATGGTAACAGAAAGTTGTATAAAGTAAAGTTAATCAAAAAAGGAAAAGTAACCAAATCACATACATAAATCAATGAAACAGAAAACAACCATAAAATAGTGAGGGTCAACAAAACCGTATTTGGTTGTTTGAAAGGACCAGTAAATTTAATAAAGCCCTGGTGACACTGATCAAGGGAGAAAAACATAAAAGACACAAATAACCAATGTTAGGAGTATAGAAGTATTTTTTTATTATAAACAAAAGGTTCTTATGAAATGCTTTGTCAATAAATTTTAAAATTTTAATAAAATGAAAAAAATTGCTTTAAAAATACAATGTAATGAAACTGAAACAAGAAGAAATCAAAAGTATAAATATTTATATAACTATTAAAGAAATTAAATCTATAATTTTAAATATTTCCATATAGAAAACTCTAGGCCCAGATGTCTTCAAAAAATACTCCCAACATTTAAGGAAAGGATAATTCCAATAAAAAACAAATTATCCAAGAGCCTAGCAAAGAAGAAATATTTCTCAAACATTTCAGAAAACCACCATAACCTTCCTAGAAAAATTTAATGAGCACATCAAGAAAAAGAAAACAAAAATACCAGCCAATTTCATATAGAAATATTAATGCAAAAACCTAAATATTAGCAAAATGTTTTTGTAACATAATAACCCAAACAAACAAGGTGGGTTTATTCCAGAAATGCAAGATTAGTTAAGTATTCAAAACTTAGGATGTGTGCAGTGGCTCATACCTGTAGTCCGAACTACTCAAGAGGCTGAGGCAAGAGGACCACTTGGGCCCAGGAGTTCAAGGCTGCAGTGAGCCATGATGGCACCACTGCACCTGGGTGACAGAGCGAGGCCCGATTTCAAAAATAATAATAATGATAATCAATGGAATTTAGCACATTAACAGAATAAATGAGAAAAGTAACACCATTGTCTCATTAGATAAAGAAAAATGTTTAATATAACTTAAGGCCCATTCATAATTTTTTTAAAAAATCATGGACAGAAGAAACTTCCATAATTTAATAATGGTATTTATAGTAAACCTATGGTGAAGCTTTTTCTTTAAAATCAGATAGCATTCAAGGATGACCTTTATCACTTTCATCAATATGGACTAGGGGTTTTAGCCAGTTCAGCAATGTAAGAGAAAGAAAGAAATTCTGTAAGAATTGGACAGTGTAGTAGGTGCTATTGGTACTGAATCTAAACCACCTTGATTTTTCAAGGTGGTATAGATGCAGTACCACTTCAGTGTACAGCAGCCAACTACTGGCACCTTCATTCCTTTGCTGAAGTCTTTCTTTCACTGTTGGAGTCATCTCACCTGTCCTACTTGCAGGCTAGAAATAGCTCACCCAAGGGAATTAACTTGCTCCTAGGAACATCCCTCAACCACAGGTGCACAGAACATTTACAGTAAATATTTCAGATTGCTTACCCCTTTAATGTAAAAACTCAGATCTACATCTGCAGTTGGATTAAGCTTTCAAGGTAACTTTCTAGAAAGCGAACCCTGTCTCAGCTATCTTCTTTCACTTTTTTACTCCCATTCCAATGTTTCCTGAGATCAACTCCCAGACAAACCACTTACACCCGAATCTTTGTCTCAGGGCTACATATGGGGAATCTAACCTTCAGTAGACAGATGAATAAATTTGTAATTATTCATAGTTGATATGACTATAGATATGGAAAACCCAAAAGATAGGTGAATTATTACAGTTAAACGAGTTTAACACGTTTGTGGATACAGAAATCAAAATACAAACACTGGCTGCATTTTCAAATGAAATTTTAGAAAAGGTACCAGAACAGCAACACATACATAAGAATAAATCTATTAAACATGTGCAATCCCTCACAATGATAAGATACTACTAACTAAGGCATATGACAGCAGGCATAAATGAGGGATAGTCAATGATCCCAAATTTGACCAAGTTTTCATGTGAAACTTCTCAAGCTGATTCTAAAATTTACATGGTAATGGGAAGAGTCAAGAATGGCTAAGACACAACTGAAGGAAAACAGAGTAGAAGAACTTACTCTTACCAGTTAGCAAGAATTACCATAAAACTACAGTCACTGAGACTGTGTAATGGGTAAAAAGATGGAAAACTAAATTGATGAAATACAGGGAAGAGCACAGAAAGAGATTCACACAAAAATGAGTAATTGATTAATGACAAAGTTGCTACTGTAGACCAATGGGAAAAGAACATTCCTTTCAATGAATGGTCCTGGATTAACTGAATATCAAAGTGAAAAATATAATAAAACTTGACTCTAACCTCACATCATAAAAAACATATGTATGAGTGATATGCAAAGCACCCAGACTTCTGTAAAATCTTAATGATCTTAGCATGGCAAAAGGTGAATATGGGATAATATCATTTTTATATTATAAAGGGAAAGTACTTATACACTGGACTGTTAAAATTTTTATCATCAAAAGATGCCTTTCAAAGTTTAACACACTGTAAGAGATTATATTCATAACATATATCTGAAGAAAGAGTTATATCCACCAAATAAAAAGAACTGCTACAAATTAATAAAAAATAGAAATCAATAGAAAAATAGGCAAGAGGCTTGAATAGATAAGGCCTTCATTTCAATAGCCAATAAATGTTCAATTGCAGTAAAATTGAACATTTTACTGCAATTAAACAAATGTTTAATTGCAGTAAAATCCTCCTCTACATTCTCTAAAGTGGCAAAAATTTAAAAATTAATAATACTGTTATTATAAACAATGTGAAGCAAAGGGAATTGTATACTGATAGTGGAAGAGTAAATTGGTATGACTCTTTAAATATACTATTTGGCAGCAAAAACAACAGCTAAACATACATAACCTGTGATTTTACAGCTCCAACAGGCCTGGAATTGGCCTACACTATTTTGCTAACGTATCTGCAAGATGCTGACCAAGGTACCAGTTAGTAATTTTTTTTTGTTGTTAACATGAGTCTAAGGAGGTTAGGGTGGTTTGTACCAACTTATCAGCATTGTTAATTGTTAACACTGAGATTAATGATTTGGAGCTGGTTCCAGTATGACCACTGAAGAGCCCTGTCACTGGGACTGGTTACATAGCAAGAATATGCCGGAGGGCGATCCAAGATGGCCGTTTAGGAACAGCTCAGGATTGCTGCTCCCAGTGAAAGCGCAGAGGGTGAGTGGACGCCGCGTTTTTATTGCCCACAGACTAGGAAATTCCCGGGCAGAGGTGCTCCACGGTCGCCAGCGCGGCTGTTGCGGCCAGCGCGGCTGTGCCGGCCAGCGCCGGCCAGCGCCGCTGCTTTGCCCCGCGCGGCTGCTTTGTCGGCGCCCCGGAGCCGCGGTTCTCCGTACAAAATACACCGGTCCGGGTGCCCTTTAGGCTGGCGATTGGAGCCACGGGAAGTCGCCCATACACTGGTTCAAAAAGGGGACTGAGCAGAGAACCAAGACAGTAGATTCCAGGGCCAAAAAAGAAAAAAAAAAAAAGCGCCACAAACCTCAGTGCCGCTGTTTAAGCCAGCGCAGTGAGTGGCCGCAGGGGAAAACAAACAGACCCCGGCGCCTCTTCAACAGGCGACTGGAACACCAACTTAAAAAAAAGGCTCTGAGGCAGGGAGCCAGGCGATCAGGCTCGGCTGGCCCCACCCCCACAAAAGAACAGCAACCAGAAACTCTGGATTGAGAGTTTCACAGCAAGCGCAGCTGAACCCGGGACGGTCCAGCTCTGTGGGGGAGGGGCGTCCGCCATTACCAGGGAGCCCGCCGTTGCCAAGGCAACCCGCCATTGCTGAGGCAGCCCGCCGTTGCCAAGGCAACCCGCCACAGCAGAGACTCCGCCCCAACAGAGGCGGGCCACCATCGCCAAAGCAGTTCT
Organism: Sapajus apella; assembly: GCF_009761245.1. Lineage (NCBI taxonomy): Eukaryota > Metazoa > Chordata > Mammalia > Primates > Cebidae > Sapajus > Sapajus apella. The sequence continues at coordinate 4,447,090 of NW_022436997.1, forward strand.
AACTACACCCATATAAACAGGACTGCAGGGAAGCTCACTCGGCAGCGGGGCGGAGCCCACAGCAGCTCAGCAAAGCTGCTATAGGCCGACAGTGACTAGGCTGCCTCTTTGCTGGGCTGCGCAGGTCTGAAGGAAAAAAAAAAAAGAAGGCGGCAGCATAATGGAAACTCATAAATAAAGCCCTAAATCCCTGGGACAGAGCACCAGGGAACAAAAAGCAGTTTATGAGTTCTCCTGCAGCAGACCTAAAAGTACCTGCCCAGCAGCTCTGAATGAACAACAACAAAGCTCGCAACTCACCATTTGAGCTCCTATAAAGAAAAGACCGTCTCCTCAAGCAGCTCCCTGACCCCTATATATCCAAAAAGACACCTCATAGAGGAGAGATCAGATTGACACTAGGCGGGTATCCTTCTGGGACAAAGATAGCAGAAGAAGAAAACTGGTAACAACCCTTGCTGTTCAACAGCTGCTGCAGGTGAACCCCAGGCAAGCAGGGCCTGGAGTGAACCTCAGCAGACCTACAGCAGAGGGGCCAGACTGTCAGAAGGAAAACCAAGAAACAGAAATAACCTCATCATCAACAAACAGAACGTCAATCTGAAAGATTT